>NC_056735.1:323687651-323987651 GCF_019279795.1 Protopterus annectens
TCTCTATGGAGCTCCACTCCTAACTAATCTACAGACTTCTCTAAAAACACAACTTTCCTCTTGCTACAACAAAATTGCCAAGTTCGCTACCAACCACAAGTCCTCCTCCCACCACTGTTCCTCTCTCCAAAAACTAAAAATGGCTAGAGCTACCCAGTTGTCTCACATATACTCAACTAAATCTTGCACATAAGCTCATTTTCAACCCCTCCCTTTGTCCCCCCCTTTCATCAGCCTTTAAAATGCACCTTCCTGCTAGAGTATTAAGGTCCAACAATCAAAATCTATTAGAAGTATATAAACCAACTAGTCCCCCAGGCAAAAATCTTCTGTCTTATGGCCTTGCATGCCTTTGGAACTCCCTACCACCTTCCATTCGCACCACCCCCAACCATTTAATATTTAAAAGATCTCTTCACTCACATCTAGTATCCCACTGGGAATGCTCTTGCTCCCACCCCACATAACTAACACTTGCAAACTCCATCTTCTTTCTTCCTCTGTTTCCTCCTGCAACTTTCCTAATTACCCACCCTAACTCATACATATTATTATTCCTACAATAATCAGAAAGAATATACTAGGCCGCACTTCCCAAGTATTGCTTCCCTAATACATTATCGCTTCTCAGTACTTTTGTGCATTGCTTCCTAATATGTTATTCCTCAATATTGTCATGAAATGCTTCCAAATATGTTGTTATTTCTCAGTGCTTTTGTGCTAAATTTCCCTTTAGTCTGTATTACCTATTAATTTCATCACTAGATTGTACTCGCTCTAGTTGTATTATTTGCAAATTGTTATTTCTTGTATGATTAACTTCTGTGTAATTGTATAATTTGTATATCTATTAATAACCTACTTAGTTTTGGAGCTTTTCTCCCCAGGACTCCATTGAAAACGGGTTCATTTGGCCCAATGGACTATCCTGGCAAACCAACTGCAAATAAAATAAATAAAACTGTCATATGCATTTTAATACCCAAGGCTTATACATTATCTAGTCATGTAAATATTCTCTGCATGGCAACAATGAAAAGGCTTTCAATGCTGGTAATTCTTTAACAATATACTTACTAAAGCTTACTTGCATCTTGCAATATCCGACAAGCTTACTAAAGCTTACTTGCATCTTAGAATCTCCGACAAGCTTACCTGATGTTCATTAAACCATGGCTACTTAAACAGAGCAACCAGGCCACTGTGACAGCATACAGTTCCAGAATAAGAAGCATAAATCAACAGTACAAAAATCTGGTAGAAAACCAGAACATTTTGCAAAATCAAGGACAGATGAAAAGCCACGGTCGTATTTGTGATCTACTTTGGATGGGGGAATACTCTGCACACTTACACTGCATAACTGCTCCTTGCCTTCCATGGACACATCCAGAGCCACTACAATGGGGGGTGGGGTGCAATAAGTATGTCACAATTTGAAATGTCTCTGGCTGACAGTGATGGATCTGACACTCATACCTCTCAACTTCAGAGCAAGAAATCTGGACAAAGCCATACATAGAACTAGAAGTGACACAAGCCCAAAAATAAGGCCAATTTTTAAATATTGCTCTTATAACTTAAATAGAACAGGTAGATCTTGCATTAGTACAAATTTTCTGAAGGGTATGAAATCTGAAACTCAAATGTCTGCCATTATTTTCTAACTTCAATCTTTAATGACTTGCCACTAATTTGTCAGAAAACCACAATTTTATGAAAAACGGACCAAAATGTGATGCAAAAATACCTGTCAAAAAGGGACACCTTTTTAATATTAACAGTTAACTTGAAGCAGCTAACAAAATAAGAGCATCCACATGCATTTCTGAAATAAAGGTAATCTATAAGTGATCATTACAGTTGTATATAATTGTAAACCCTCCACATTTTCTTCCAAAATTGCCATTTTGGAGGAGGGATTTAGGGGAGAGCAACATTTTGAGCCAGAATTGGGGACATTTGAGATGTTTGGATATTCCTAATCTACAAAGTGATTTGCACGTACCTCTCAACCTCTTAATGCAGGAAATCTGAACAAGGCCAAATATATTGGGGAACATACAAACACTACTAAAAATTGCTCTTGTATAAACGTAAAGACAGTCTTGCATTAGCATGCATTTTTCTGAAGGTTATGGCATCTGAAACTCAATGTCCGTCATTTAATGGCTTCATTCCTAAATGATTTGCTAGAAAATCACAAATTTGAGGAACAAACCAAAAATAAGCAGCAAATATCTATTCATTCTGCAAAGATATGGACAACTGAGAGGTATAGTTCAACCAGGGCTGTCTGAGCTTGCTACCCCCCCCCCCTCACAAAATCATGGTCAAATGTAGCCTCCCCCCTGCAGCCATTCCAATGTCCCATTCCTTGGTTATTTTGCCCCATTTATCATAAACACTAATGTGCATACTGCTTTACTTCTGCGATGATTTAGGATTTCATTTGAAAGTTTTATTTTGCATTTTACAGCACAAACCCTAATACATATCTGTTAAAGCAATGCAGTCTCACAATGAAAATAGACCAACATTAAAACTTCTCTGCTCTTGAAACTCGCATGCATTGAAACAGCACTGAAACCCACTTTCAGAGAAAATACATTTTGCCAATGGCAAATATTAACTCTGGGCTGTCTACAAAATCATAGGCCCCTCGAACATAACATACACGTGCTCTTTGATACACCTTCCTGACTGTATTACATTATATTCCTTGTACAATACAGTACAGTTGTTAGAGGGCATTTTAAATTTATTGTTTTGAACATTTTTCCAGTAAACAATGAAACAAAAGCATCCACCAATGACAAAACTGCCCAATTCAGAACATTTCCATCATAAAAAGTCTACTCAAGTCCACCAGTATCAGTAAAAATATACACAATCTCTGAAGTAGTAAACTCCACATTGAAAAAATTGTAACTAATAAAGAGGTTGCTGCTAGCAAACACTTTATATGTCATTGTTTAATCTACAAATAAAGTGCCTGTTACCCTTGAAGAATAAATTGCTTTTGTTGCATGCAATAAAAAAAATGAAAAGCTAGTAATACCGCAATAGGGAATGGATAGCAAACTGTTAACAGGTTCATAGTTACTAGGTATCTTTGCCAAAAGACTGCAGCATCCACCCCCTTTACAACACAATACAGCATCAGCAATGCATTTACCTACTGTGGGAGTAGAACCCACAGCCTTCAGCATCTAAAGCAAGTACACTATCTGTTGTGCTATTAACAATGCAAGCAGACTAAACACAAGCAGCACTAAACTTTTGCTCCTCTGCAGCTCTCAGCTCCTTGTAAAATCTACTCGACACTCAGCTGTATCTCTGAACTTTTCAGCACAAGAAATCTGGAAAAAGCCAAAATTTATTGGGGGGGGGGGGTGGACAAAAGGCCAAAAACCAGGGACACATTTTAAACATTGCTTGTATAATGTTTGAAAGTTGCTAGAATAAAATGCTGCGTTACCACCATACATTTCACTGCCACGTCTTGAACCCAGGGGACCCCGTGCAAAACAGTCAGAGCAACATACCACTACCCCAAATCAACTGTTTTGTGAAAGAGGAAGACTGAAACTTAAATAGCTACCATTTAGTGAATTCAGTTCTCACCATAGCACAGCTGTCAGCCTCTTAGCACAAAAGACCTGAACAAAGCCAATAATGGGTGACTACTACAACCACCAAACATTCAGTGAATTCAGTTCTCACCATAGCTCTCAACCTCTTAGCAAATAACACCTGGACAAAGCCAGTAATGGGAGAATATAGCCCCCAGACATATTCAGTGAAATCAGTTCTTACCATAGCTCTCAACATTAGCAAAAAACATGGATGAAGCCAATAAATACCTGAACAAAGCCAATACTGGGTGAATACAGCCCTCAAACATATTCAGTGAATTCAGTTCTTACCATAACTCTCAACCCTAGCACAAAACCTGGATGAAGCCAATAATGGGGGGAATACAGTCCCAAACACTACCTAAACAAAGCCAATACTGGGTGAATACAGCCCCCAAACATATTCAGTGAATTCAGTTCTTACCATAACTCTCAACCCTAGCACAAAACCTGGACGAAGCCAATAATTGGGGGGGGGGGATACAGTCCCAAACACAGGGATACATTTCAAATATCCATCTTGTACACTTAGAAAATTGCTAGAATAAAAGCTTTTGTTACCATGCACTTTCTGAAGAATATGAAGTCTGACAAGTGTGTCCATTTTTTTTAACTTTTGTTAACCAGGAAAGTCTGACTTTGAAAAAAAAAAAAAAAGCTAAGTTTTAGCAGAGGCCCAGGGAGAAACACTCCAGACAGCCAAGAATAAAGCCAGAGAACATGTAGCTGTCGGGCAACAAGGACACAAATGCAGAAACCACAGATTTTATGAGGAACAGAAAAAGTATGAGGGAAAATCCTGCAACATTTTTACAAATGGTGGTGGGTAGGGAATTCAGGCTCTTGCCACTTGGGCCTAAGGTACAGGGTTCAAGCCTTATTCACTACCCACAACCATGTACACCTGGGGCGTTTTACACACACACACACACACACACACACACACACACACACACACACACACACACACACACACACACACACACACCTCTCTCTACCTGAAAGTGTCCCATCTTCCTTCCGTTCGTTTCAGGTCCCGCTGCCGCTTGCTAAGTGTCCGGTCATCAGGTCCCGCTCCCATCTTCCGTTTGTTTCAGGTCCCGCCTGTGTGAGTTCCCGCTCACAAACCTCTAACTGACAGCGATGATGTCAGCACGCCTGCGACTGGACTATTCGGACTTCTTTCTTCTTAAAGGAGAACGTATGTAAAAAAAAAAAAAAAAAACAAAAATAAACTTTTTTTGTAATTATCTAGCCGATTCCAGGGGGGGTGCAAGTGCACCCCCTTGCACCTGCCTGCGGGCGCCCTTGCTAGGACTTCAGTGAGAGCATTTTTGCTTGGTCACTCTTATGACTTGGGGTAATGGGGACACCACTCTTACTCATCAGGGAACAGTAGTAGCTTCACCAGATGTTTTCTGCTGAATCTTCTCTTGCAAAGTGCGTAGTGCGTAAGGAGCTTTGTGTATTCTCTTAGAGTGACCTTTCCTGTTTCCTTTGGATTCAGATGCTTTGGAGGGCCTGTTCAGGAATTTTGATTTTTTTAGGCTTTGCATTCCAAGTCATCCTTTCTGAGAACCCTCTAGTGCTGTTATGAGAGTAGCAGATGATCCGATGTCCTGCATTTGTTCTTCCAACATAAGTTTCTAATCTGATAAATTACCGACAAAATAACTACCTTACCCCTGCCACTAAAGTAACTCTCTCTACTTCCTTTCTTATCCCCTCCCTTCTCTACAGAACTCCTCTTCTCACTAACCTACAATCCTCTCTTAAATCTCAACTTTCCTCCTGCTACAACAAAATTGCCAAATTTGTTACCAGCCAAAAGTCATCCTCCCATCACTGCCTTTCTCTCAAAAAACTAAAATGGCTAGAACTACCAAATCAACTCATCTGTACACAACTAACTCTTGTACATACGCTCATTTTTAACCCCACCCTCTGTCCTTCACTCTCTACCTTTAAGATGTACCTTCCTGATCGAGTACTAAGGTCCAATAATCAAAATCTAATAGAAGTGCACAAACCATCCCGTCCACCAGGCAAAAATCTTCTATCTTATGGTTTAGCACGTCTCTGGAACTCCCTACCACCTTCCATTCGTACTACTTCTAACCATTACTCTTTTAAAAAATCTCTTCACTCACACCTAATATCCCAATGGGAATGCTCCTGCTCTCTCCCCACATAACAAATGATAGCAAACTCCTGTTCCCTTCATTCTATGGAAGACAAACTCCTTTTTCCCTTCATTTCATGCCTTAGATTCCTTCTCTCTCTCTTTCGATCTTATTCTCATCTAAAACTTTCTCCTTCTGTCCACCTCTCCATATACTTTTATTCCAGTACTTATATGTTAGTTGTAAATAATGCATCAGACTGTTACTACTTATATGCGATTTGTAAACAATGAATCAGACTGTAACTATGAACTGTATGTTCCTAAGAAGAAATGCCTCTCTGCTGTACAATGCAATGTTCCATTGCCAGTCAGTTTTAACTCCAACCTCATCACTAGTGTGTATTACTTGCAATGTTTGCTGTATTAATTGTAAAGGTCTTGTTCAAAACTGCAACCTTTGTATAAATATAATCTTTAAACTATTGTAACCTAGAGTGCTATTGGAGCTTTTCTCCCCAGGACTCCATTGAAAACGGGTTCAAATGGCCCAATGGACTATCCTGGTAAACCAACTGCAAATAAATAAATAAATAAATAATGCATCACCATTGCCACCACAAGCCACATCTTTTGGAAAGGTCTTGAGGGTTACTACCTTTACTGGCATCAGCATGTGTCATACTGGCTGCCATCCTCCCACCTTCCATTGGAAGACTTTGGTAGTAGTATCTTCTTGAAATGTATTCCCTATGTCCTTTTCCAGATTGTTTGAGACCATGCCTAGCAGATTATTCAGCTATAAAGGCATCTCTTTAATGCTGTCTTGGTTTCTTCCAATGAAGAAGAATCTGTATGTATGACTTTAATGGAGGTGAAAGTAAAGGGGTGACGAAATGCATTTGCATACAGTGTTTGTGTTAGGGATGATAGCTGTAGAGTTACTTATTGTATATATGAATTAACTGTAAGCATATGTCCACACAGATAGCCAGAATGTGTTTTACATTCATCCTAGAGGATATTTTCAAGATGCTGGGTAGAAAAATGAGTCAGCACCATATTGATTTTTGCTGCCCAAGAGCTTTCATTAGGCCATTGGCCTTATTCATTTGACTTCCTGCGCAAGAAAGTGTGTTGAATTGCAGTTTACTGATGGTCTCACTAATTCTGACCTTTCTAACTGTAACTCTGAGTTCTTAATGAGGCTGATGTCAATGGAAAAACATCACCACTAAGTGTGCATCTGGGTGACTGTCCAACAAAGGATTATTACCTTCAGTGCCTTTCCTATCTTGGAGATTGGTGTATATTCTCCTGTGAGCATTGTGAACCCTTTAAAAAGAAGCTTTTTTTTTTCCATAGAGCCAGAAAAATCTTGGCATTTAGCAAGCAACCAGAAACTTCCAGTTTTGAGCAGAAGGATATCCATTCTTAGCCATGAGAGCCACCTTCTAGCAGTTCAGAAAACATGTATCTGAGTCTTTGTAAAATGGAAAAACCCAAGAAGTTGGTAACTAAGGGAGTCCCCAGAGAAGATGTATGAAGCATCCTGAAAGAGTGGTGGCTGTTTTGATATGCAACTTTGTCCAACCCTGGGGCTAAGAAGATGGTTCTTTCACTACCCAGCTACAAATGCCTCCAGGGCTAAACCGATAATTTTGCCATGTTGCAGCTACTTACTGCTCTGATTCCTACAGCTTGCCATCTGAAGGCACAGACTGTCTTCTCTGTCTCACTGGGTTTACCAACTATTTATATTCAAGAGTTTGTGGTTCCTGAGTTCCTGGGCCAAAAATGTCATTCCAAAACTTCCCATGATCTCACCAATATCTATCTCGAGTCATCTACGCACGCCTTGCAAATCTTTGTATTTCACTGAGAAGTTCAATACTGCTTTGCCACTGGAGCTAATACCAGAGTCTCCTTCCACATATTTGGTGCCTTTTGCACCAGGAATCATTTTCTTACCAAAATAAAAATCAATCTTGGGTTGTCTGAGTGGGATATTAATGCAGGGAAAGAACAAGATTTACAAGGCAAACAACAAAAGAGTTCCACCAAAGCCAGTAAACAGAAGTCCCCAACATGGGTCCAAATATACTAAGCACTTTTGTTCTTTTATTAAATGTTAGAACTTCATTAGAGAGAGAGAAAAATCTCATTCAGACCAAGGTTTTTTTTTTAAAAAGGAGCCATGTAATCACAATGATGAAAAACATTTGCATCTTGTGATTTGTTTTTATCCAATTATCTTAAAGAAGCAATGTATCTAAAACTGTACATAGCTGTTACAAAGTCACTTATAAACAAATCTGCATATATTTGCTTGCGACATTGTGTAAGCTAATGGATAATGTAAAAAGGAAATACTTAAGCAAAATTCAAGTCCCTTTCAAAGTTTCTGTGCCAACAAAAAGTACTTGATATTAACAGAGTCATTAAGACCCGGAAATTTGTCTGCCATTTAACTTATTTGCCAGCTGGATTCTTGACATTCTTACGGGTGCTCCGGTTTCCTCCTACATTCCAAAGACATGGGTCTGGAGCATTTCTGCTCAGGTCTGTGCTGAAAATGGGCTCTGTCCCAGTCAGACTTTCCCAGTAAACAAATGTTAAATAAAAAGAAGTCAGAATGCGTGTTTGTTACCTTTAGCAAATAGAGAGAGTGCATACTGGATTTTAAAATAACCAGTCCTACATAGATTTTGGATTGCATCAGTTACTGCTGTTCAAACCCAGGCAAGGAACTTAACTGCCTGACTTGTGTTCATTCAAACAGGTCTTTAGCACATCTATTGCTTTCCTTACTTAAAAAAATGAATCTGTGCAGATGTGTACAACAGTAATGTTGACATTGCTCAACACTATAAAATAGATAAACCTTCTCAGTATAGATTTCATTCCGGGCCACCATGACTGGGGGACATTCTCTAAATGAAACACCTAACAGAGTTCCAGGGATGCTTGTCTGCAGTGTTGCTGAGATTGTGTGCTGCGTGTTTTACCATAAAGTTAGATATTAAATAAATGTAATGTCCTTAGCAAAACATCCTAGCCAACCACCACCTACCATGGTCTGAGTGGGGAGACCACCATTTGGGGTGAAATGGTTTGTGTCCACTGCTAATCCCCTTTCCCAAGCATTTGTGTAATCCCCCTTCTCCAACTACCAGTGACCTCATCAGGAAGCCTTTCGTGTTCGGTTATCTGACCTGATTTATTTTGCCTGTGGACTGTTAGGCAACTCAGTTGATCGGAAAGTGGAAGGGGGGGGGGTCTGTGAAGCGATGACAGAAGAGTCTGTGAGAGTTTTGTGGGTCGGCCTGTCCTAGTGCCAGTTCCACAGTTAGTTGATGATATTGCACATAAGGATCTACTGTTATGGGAAGATGTTTCTCTACTTCATGAACAAATTGGGTAGTTTTCCTGGAGTTTGTAGTTGTATAATTTCCTAAGAAAATGATTGTGATGTGTGATTGCATTTTACATGTAACATTTTATTGTTTTATTTTGCTTTTGTTTACTGGGTTTGTCTGACTGGATTTAGTAAAAAAAAAAAAAAAAAAAAAAGAAAAGAAACAAATAAGAAAAATAGTTTGAGGAGCCCTGGGGAGAAAAGCTCCAGCATATTAGCCATTTTTAAATGGGCATTCCACATTATACATTAACAGACTGTAAGTAATACCCATTAACAATTACACATACATTTGCTAATTGGATTACATTAATATGAAAGTAAAGACTGCTCTTACAGTTTAAGATATACTTGTGCATTGAGCATTTGAAGAGGTGTATTAGGGGGTCTGTCAGATAATCTATTATGTGGTGAGTGCTTAGAAATTAAAAGAAATGGAAGTGAGGGAATGAACTAGGTAGGCAAAAAATGTTAGAAGTGAGATGTAAAGCAGGTTCAGAGACATTTATATACAACTATCTTAAGGATTATATTACAAGTATAGAGGTGGAGGGTGAGAAGCATCACAAATGTATAATACAAAATGCTAGTAAAACTATTCATACATTGGTGAAGACTGGTTAAGGAGTATAGGATATTGAATAAAGAGAACTGGATTGATGATATGGCAAGCTTAAATTAAGTGGCAGTTGCACTGGAATTGTACAGGAGCAAGCACATTGACTTCACATATGAAGTTTTAGTTGTGTTTTAAATTGAGTTTGCATTCTAAATGAATTTCAGTGGTCGTGGGACGTGGTTCCATCGTTCAACTACATTATGTGAATATAGAGTCACCTGAAGTATTAAGTGATGTGGTTATAGTGATTACTGATTTTTCTCCAGAGCATACATTTCTATTGGGGGAGTAGTGTTGTATTTGACATTTGATAATCAACAGCTCAATAAAGGAGTGAGAGACAAGATTGTTTGCCAGCAGTTTCAATGGCATTTATCCTCTTACTGTACAGGAGTCTAAATAACATGGTATACATATTGAAGTTTGAAACCAAAGGCTTTTATTTATATATATATATATATATATATATATATATATATATATATATATATATATATATATATATATATACACACACACACAAATGTGTGTGTGTGTGTGTTGCATTTTAATTGGTTGTGTTCTAGCTGCATGTGGGATTATTGTTTCTAGCTGAACACTTAATTATGTGTTTGCATTCCATCAATCTCAAAAACACCTGGTTTCTGTGTTTAATTTCTCTGAGGTGGTGTAATCTTGGAGATGGCATGTATAGAACTTGGAGGTGTGAGGATGTAGTCCCAGTGTTGGGGTATAAGGGGGGATATATAGGGGGCTAGTCCTCTGAAGGAGAAAGAAAATTCTGACTTTTGCAATCAGAAGCACAAGTATTTGTAAGTGATTGGCAGTGAGTTAATAAAACTCAAGAAGCAGATGATACTCTATCGTGTAGTACTTCTCACATGAATACACAGTGGATTGGTATGTAGTATACAGTATACATGTAGTTAATATAGATACGAGTGTGTGTGTATACATATATGCTTGTGCATGTATAGAAATCTTTACGTTATAATATGATTCATAACTAGTCATTGGTTTACATGTTCTCAGACAGTTTTGTTTGGGTTGGGTCCAGGAATGAGGTCTCCTTGGACATTAGTGTTTCGGAACCAAGTTTTCTGAAGCTTTAGCTTTGGTCTGGTCATAACTTTTCACAATTTCTTTTTACTGTTTTTACATTCATCCTAATTTTAGACTCACCAAGAAGGACTACCTGTTATTACAGCAATAATGCATCACTTATGAATATCAGCTGACTCATGAGGGCATCCTCCAAAATAGGTTGCATGTGCCTTCCTTCCTTTGTATGGATGGCTTTCCATTCAGTGGGCACTAATGAAATTCCTTGCAAAAGTCAGACAATTCTAAGTAATTGTGAATAGTACAGATGTCAAATCATGTTTTGGTGTGCTTTGTTTCCAGATTGGATTGGTAAGTTTAGAATCTGAGTGTTTTTTTAATCTGGTATGTGACATCAAAGTATGTATAAGGGAGTGCATGGCACATGATCATGAGAACTTCATGAAGAGTAGATAAACTCTGTTATGGACCCACCAAGGCTTTTGTAGGTCAACAGATAAGAATTTGCGCTGCTAGAAATTTATGCTATGACTTTTTATTGTTCTTGATCCATTATGCTGCAAGTAGTTTGTGACCATTATTTAACAGTTACTAAACTAGATTTAATCTCAGTCTGTTGGCCTTGAACGAATAGTTGTGTTTTCATGCGTTTCCCCGCCCTTTAACAAGTTATTTGGTTGTAGATCTTATTTTAACTTGCTTGTGTTTTAGGTTTCTATGACAAGTTCATTCTGCTGCTCGATTTCAACAGCCTATACCCTTCAATCATTCAAGAATTCAACATCTGTTTCACCACAGTGCAAAGAGTGTTTTGTGGCACTTCACACAAAAAATCTGAGGTAAGAAGATTTTTGTTGTACCAGTTCTAGCTGTAATGGGTTTCTTGAGGGGGCATAATCATTCAGCAGATTACAACTTCCATATAGTAATTTTTTTTCTCCTTTAGTAGGGATGGACAGTGCCCTTCTTTAATGGCAGACTTCCATTTCAGTGGTAGGCATGCCCTTTGAGGGGGGAGGAGGAGTATTCGATGATTTTGATCAACTCCCCCCCCCCCCCCCATTGCCTATAACCTGCTGCACAGAGTTTGGGGTACAGTGAGATATTTTTCCCAACAGCTTCAGCTGTTATTTCTGAGCAAAAAATAATTTTTTATTTGATGTAGTGTTTACCTGTCTGTAGAATCACTTTCAATTTGTTCCTTTGTTGGGAAAAGAAAAAAAAAACATCTTGCTGGTTATCCATGATAGATGCATATATATTGCATGAATGCGGAGCTCAAGAAGAGACTGAAGGTTATGCTGCATTTAACCAGACAGGTGCTAGAAGTTTATATTGGTAGAGTCTGCATGCAAGCCTGGTACAAATGACAAGTATTGTACAAGGAAAGTAGTAGACTCTTTAAATCTGTGTGCTTTTAATGCAGGAGAAAGACTGTGCCAATTAATAATAACTTGTACTATTAGAGAAAATATCAAATGGGTTTCCTTTCCACATTTTTATGCTTCTGTTTAGCCTGTGTTGTAAAACTGCCTTTCCTTTTCAGAGAAACATTCCTGTTTGTTTATTTTTTTGGAAAGTGCATTGTAGTTCATTGTTGACTCATAATTTCTTGTATTCCTTTCCCAACTTTGTTTCAATAAGGTTACCTCGGTGGTCTTTGGCTTATATTGGCACACAAGGCATTTAGAGCACACCAGATGGTGCTCACTCTGCAAAGAAGTTGAGCAGTTCTTTGACTCCCAGCCCTTCCTAAGAGTTTTGTTGTTGATTGAGCCTCATCTGCCTCCAACATTGGCATATTTAAATCTTACATAAACATTTCCATTTGTGCCTTTTCTGGGTTTCCACATTCCTTTGTTTTATACACATTTTCATAAAATTGCAAAATATGTTTATAGGATCTCTGGTTGTTTTTCCTTGTTATAGGCCCCCTAAGTTTGGTGGCAACCATTTTTACTTTATGTTGCATATGTTGTTGCACAAAAAGTTTGTGCTCTGGAGTTTCTATTAAAAAAAAAAAAATAAAAATACTAGCAGCCTTTCAAAATTCATGTGATGGACTTTCACTATCTTCGGTGAGCACATCCATTATATAAAGATTTTTGGTCTACCTGTCTGGTTCCTTTAGTTTGCAATGGGTGAGCAGCAGTTTTATTACTTTGTTACTATCAGATCTTATCTGTACACCAAAAGTCTTACCAAGTGTTAGCCATTGCATCAGAGTGCTGTCAGTTTGCCTTTTTTCTTTGTTTAGACAAGGAAATGAGGGCAGAAATACCTCTTCCTACCCTGGATTTTGCAGTGCCAGCTCAGGCTTTCTCCAGGAAGTGCACATAATTTCAAGGAGACAAAGGATATGCCTATCTCCTTTGCTGTAGGTATAAAAGATTTTGCAGTAGCTAAGAAAAAAACTTTGCAAAAGGATCCCCAAGCAGCATGTGGTGTTATCGGGCAAATTGAACCAACTGGAAAATGCTGCTGTTAATGTTAACTTCTCAGCAGGTTTGCCTGGTTTTGGTTTTGAAGTGTCTCCATTATTTGCGCATGTACCATAGCCATATTGTTGCTGGATTTTCATCGTGTTACCCTGCTGCAGTCTTTACACTTGGGTTATCTTGTCGTCAGGCGGTCCTGCAGTCGGCCTGAATTCCAAAGTTTTGGTCCGGCGTCAGTTGCTGTCACTTCTTCCCTGACGTCAGTGTGCCAGGGGTATATAAGAGGCATACGACGCCATTTTCTTCAGTCTTTCTTGCCGCGTGGTGCCCGAAGCAGAAGCAGTTCGCAAGTGCCGGTCGGCCGACACCTGACATTTTCAAATCGAATTTCAGTCCAAAGTCTTCAAAACTAAGTACCCCGTTGGGGAACCTTTTCTTGCCTCAGTCTGATGTCAGAAAAAGTTAACAACTGCATTTCTTGTGGGAAACAAATACCTCATAAGGACTTTTTCTTATTGTATACCTTGACTAGGCCCAGACCATGACATCACTGGTTGTCGGTTTTGTGCTAGGTTCAATAAGCGAACTATAAAGCGACGCTTTGATTTCGCACGACACTACTTCAGTAGGAAATTTAATTACACTATGCCGTCGGAGCAACCGACTACCGGCGTGCATAAAAAACGCAAAGATAGACAGGCAGCCTAGATCCAAGCCAGACTCCGAGGCCTCGGCTGGGCTGGTCGCCGGTTCTCCGGTTTTCAGTGAGGCGCCTACGCAGCCCCTGACGACCGCAGAATTGGAACCCCAGACCGCTTTGGATTCTCAAGCAGAGAGTTCTAGGCCGATGCAGCCATTTTCTTTAGGCCCTACCGACAACATTGCAGAAGGAGAAGCCGGTGCTGCGGAAACACCTTCGGTTACAGAAGGTGTCTTCAGACCGACTACTCTCGCCATAAAATCTTATGCTAAGCTTAAGACTCCTCTAAAACCAAAAAAGACTGCACATCAGTCTCCAGTTCAAGGCCCCATGCCTAAGAAACAGATGCTTAAAATGGCTGTAGATTTGATTTCTTTAATCATGGGTTCCCAACCCCCCCCCCCCCCCCGACAAAAGGCCTAGACAAGAAGAGGATTATGCCTTCTCTGATCAAGTGTCTATTTCCTCAGGCTCTTCTGAGGAACAGGATTACTCCTTTCCCCCTTATGAAGATTCCATTCCCTCAGCTTCTCCCCCTGAAGACTATTCCTTTGGGGAAACCTTACATACCATGAGGGAACATTTCCACTGGGAAGGTCAGGACTACTCCGACTCAAAGAAAAAGCTCTGAGAGTTTCTTTTACTCCCCTAGCACAGACCACTTGCTATCCCTCCAGTTTTAGACATTGTGGATGATGTTTACTTAGAATCTAGTCTAAATCCAGATTCTCTGCCTCGTGCTCCAGCCAAACCAGATAGATATTATAGAGTGCCTGACTCTCACAAATTCCTTTACAAAAGCCCTGTTGCTGACCCAGAGACAATCTTTCAGGGTCCCAAAGGGGCTAAGGCTTCTATGACTAAAAATCCTGTACCCTCTGAAAGGGACTCCAGAGCACTAGATAGGTGGGGGAAGAAGGTTTACACCTCAGCTACTCTAGCTATGAGAGCACTAAATTGTCAATTTCACATGCTGAAATACCAGCAATTTTTAATGTCTCAAATAAAACAAAAGATGAGCACGCACCCTCAGCAGTCTGAATTCAAAGAAATGCAGGATCTGTTGCATGCAGCTGAACAGGTGGGCAAACATACTTTACAATGTGGATTTGATTCCTTGGAAGCTTCCTGTAGAGCAGCTGTTACTGGGTCTGTTATACGTAGGCATGCTTGGTTAAAGGAACAAACTCTGCCTGATCATGTTAAAGCAAAGTTGCTAGATGCACCCTTACAGCAGGATGTCTTATTTGGGGTTAAAGCAGAAGAGGTTTTTAGGAAAATGGAGGATAAGGCAAAATCTATGCAGACGGTCAAATATTTCTTACAGGTGCGACCCCCACGCTTCAGCAGAAATTGGCAGCAAAAAATTGGTTCTTTTCAGCTTCTGACAGACCACAGAGGGGTAAATACAGACACCCAAGGGGCAGAGGACAAGCACAAATCCCTTACAAACCTCGCCAATGGGGCATTGCAACACAGAAGGGAGGAGAAGACAGGTCCCAAACTACTAGAAGACAAACACAATGACTTAAACCTCAAACTGCCAAGCAAAAATCTCTTGGTAGCTCCCTTGGGAGGAAAATTAGCATTTTTTATAGACAACTGGCGCATCGTCACAAAGGACAAATGGGTCCTAGACATTATCTCACAAGGATACAGATTCCATTTCCACACCTTGCCAAGGATAAAAGGAATGCCAAACTTGCCACAAATCAATGGGCAGAGGCACAAAAACAAATTGCAGCTCTCATGGACAATGAGAGCCATTCAACTGGTACCTACACGGGAGCAAGGCCAAGGATTTTACTCAAGGCTCTTTCTAGTCCCCAGAAAGGACAATGCTTGGAGACCCATTCTGGACTTTTCAATTCTAAACACCTTCTTGCAAGTACCCAAATTCAAGATGCTAACACTACAGCAATTTCTTTCCATGTTGGGCAAGAAAGCTTGGCTAGTAACGTTGGACCTCAAGGAGGCATACCTGCATGTCCCTATCAGACAAAATTGCAGAAGATACCTCCGTTTCATTGCAGGTTCAACCCATTACCAATTCTCTACACTGCCCTTTGGCTTATCTACTGCACCCAGGGTCTTCACAAAATGCCTGACACCAGTAACTGCATACTGCAAACAAAGAGGAATTCAAATATACCCATACCTGGACGACTGCCTCATCCAAGCAGAAAGCAAGGACATTCTCTTACAACATCTGACGTTTGTAAAACACCTTCTAAGTTGCCTAGGGTACACAGTAAACGAACAGAAATCAAAACTAGTGCCCTCACAAAATATAACATTCCTGGGTGCCAGCTTGAATACAACGGCCCAGATGGCTTATCTGACGCCAGACAAACAACTACAACTAACTCAATACTTCAAAATAATGGCAACAAAGACCCAACTCCCTGCAAGAAAAATTCTGCAGGCCTTGGGCTTCATGGCATCTTGCATACTACTAATACCATTTGCAAAACTGCATATGAGGAAATTACAATGGTACTTGAAAAGCGTATGGACTCAACACAGCCACAGCTTGGAAACAATGATACCTCTCATTCCCTGCCTTCAACAGGAGTTTCTATGGTGGTCACAGGTATGTCACTTCAACAAGGGTAAGCCTTTCACCTTACCCCCAGCCAGGCAAACTATGACAACAGATGCATCGGACTATGCCTGGGGGGCACACATGGCAGGATTGTGCGTTCAAGGCATATGGACTGCAGATCAAAGGAATCTGAACATCAATCAAAAAGAAATGCTAGCTGTACAGAATGCTCTGACTGCCTTCAAGGACCTCTTACATCCAGGACAGCTTATAATAAGGACAGACAACACCACAGTAATGTGATACATAAACAAACAAGGGGGTACACACTCCTACCCTCTATGCAGGCAAGCAATGACCTTGTGGAACACAGCACTGGCTTACCAAGTTCAATTACAACTAATTTCCTGCCAGGAAAAAAGAACACATTGGCAGACGACCTAAGCAGAAACATCATGGATCCCCACGAGTGGAAACTGGATCCACAAGTATTTGCAATGATAACTCAAAAATGGGGGCGCCCAGACATAGACCTGTTTGCCAACCCCCAAAACTATCCGCTTTCAAAATTTTGCACAAGAACATTTCACCATCAAGCTTGGAAAGTTGACGCACTCTCATTCAGTTGGAAAATGCTGACAGTATATGCCTTTCCTCCATTGCCCCTTCTCACAAAGTGCTGCTGAAAGTCAGGATAGAGAGACCTCGAATAATACTCATTGCCCCGGACTGGCCACGCCAGCACTGGTACCCACTACTAAGGAACATGGCCCAGGGCCCACCATGGATTTTACCACAAATTCCTCATCTACTCGCACAACAAGGCAGTCAGATTCTACACAGCCAGCTCAAAACCTTAAATTTGGCTGCATGACACATCACCTAAGCAACCAGCCAGCCCCTCTTTCACAAGCTTTTATGGATGTCATTCTGGAGGCCAGGAGGCCCAGCACCAGGAAAGCCTACTCAGACAAATGGAAAAGATTTTGCGCCAGGAACCAAGCTAAAGGCCAAAATACCCTTCAGCCGGACATGCCTCAGATTCTACAATATTTAACTGAGATGTTACACAAAGGACTTTCTTTTTCATCTATTAAAATCCACGCCTCAGCTATTTCAGCAAACTACAACACGGATCCTCCCTTATTTTCACATCCACTTCTAAGGCAGTGTCTCAGAGGGGCAAAAAACATTAGGCCTCCCAGGAGAGCGCCAACACCAACTTGGGACCTAAATTGTGTTCTGGAAAAACTTACGCTGCCACCTTTTGAGCCAGCTTTCTCAGCTGACTTAAAGTTTATATCATGGAAGACTGCCATGCTGCTAGCAATTACTTCAGCCAGAAGAGTGTCAGAGCTACAGGCACTAATGGCAGTAGAGCCTTTCCTCATTTTTCATCAAGACAGAGTTTCTCTACGAACTAACCCCTCCTTTATGCCAAAGGTGGTATCCAGTGAGGCTCTAAATCAAACCATCCACTTACCCACCTTCTTTCCAAATCCACAGAACAAAGGAGAAAGACTCCTGCATTCCTTGGACATTCACAGGCAACTACGTTACTACTTGGATAAAACTAAGGCTTTCAGAAAATCTGACCAACTTTTTGTATCCTATGCTACAGCATCACAAGGAAAGGCTATCTCAAAACAGACCATTTCCAAATGGCTAGGACATTGCATACGTTTTTGCTACACCCATCATGGAAATCCAGTTCCTGCTAGCATAAGGCCCCACTCCACCAGGGCAGCAACTACATCTACAGCCTTCCTCAGGGGGATGCCAACCAAGGATATTCTGGAAGCTGCAACTTGGAGTTCAGTACACACCTTCACCAAACACTATCCCTTACCACTTTACTCTAAGACTACAACTGGCTTCGCCACTGCAGTTTTGCAGGGCCTTCTAGCCTCCTCTAACTCTGTTTGACTCCACCTCCCATCCTTAGCTTTGGGATTCTACCCAAGTGTGATGACTGCAGCAGGGTAACACGATGAACATAGTACAGTTTTGTACCTACCATAAATGTAGATGTTTGAGTGTATACCCTGCTGCAGTCCAGGTCACCCTCCCACCATCCCCTCTGACCTAACTAAAACCTTTCAATACCTTAAAATCTGATGCAACCTTTGTGGTGTATTTGCTTATAGCTGGAGGGATGTTTTGTTTGTGCTAAGCTTTTATTATTGGTACTATCTACTGACCATCTTTTGCAGAGGGCACCTGACATCTGGGGCAAGAAAAACTGAAGAAAATGGCGTTGGATGCCTCTTATATACCCCTGGCATACTGACGTCAGGGAAGAAGCGACAGTAACCGACGCCGGACCAAGACTTTGGAATTTAGGCCGACTGCGGGACCGCCTGACGACAGGATAACCCAAGTGTGATGACTGCAGCAGGGTATACACTTGAGCATCTACATTTATGGTAGGTACAAAACTTTCCTTCTTCACCAAGTAGTATTTTTGAACAATGATTCACAGACTCAGCCTTTTTTTTTTTTTTTTTTTTTTTTTTTTTTTGCTTTGTTGCTTGAGGACTCTTTCTCGAGTCCCTTGCATTTTTGACCTTCTACTGTCTTGATTTTACTGCTTTTGATTCTTCCATTCAGTTGCCATTGCAGCAAATCTGTGGTCATGTAACAGATATGTTTATCTGGGTCTACTGCTCTACATTGAAAATACACTTTGAAATAGAGCAGTAGACCCTACACTTCAGTAAAAATCCACTTAAACGAAAGTGCACTTTCTCTGGAGTTTAGTTCCCCGTGCTACCAAAAAAAACCCCAAAACACTAAAACATGTTTTTGCAAGGGGCAAGCCCCCCTGCACCTCCCACACACCCCCTACTTAAATATACCAACTCCGAGATCACACTACAGCGAGGAAAAGGGAATATTCCCATTCCGCACTGTAGTGTGACTGTCGAAGTCAATGTTCGAAGTTTCACTCTTCGAACAAGTGGACTCTGTGAAGTGGGGTTCGAAGTAATGAAACTTCGAACATATTGACGGATCCCATTTATCTTAATTGATTAGCCTGAGGCTTTCTGCAGTAGATAATTTGAGACCCCTCAATGTGTTTGTCTTCCATTGTCTCTGGATTGATATATATTTTTTCTTTTTCTTGAGTAAATCATGTTTAGTCTTGTGCTTTTGTTCCTCTGTCTTTCATGTTCTGCTTGCTTAAGGCTTAAGGGTCAGATTAGTAGAATGAAGTGTGATGTGACATCATATTTGCTGGCTAGAGGCATACATGCACATTCCCTGTACTTTAAAGTAATTTTAATTGTGCTGAGCTGTTAATAGTAGAAATGAAAGTTCCAGCATTTACCCACTACAGAAGGAATCCACGCATATACATTGAGGACGTATGTGATTTGCAAGTTTATCATACACTTATTGTAACCCTACTTAACAGACTGAAATCATATTCCCTGCATTAATTGGATAATTGGTTCTTTGACAATATTGCCTGTTTTTTTGTTGTAGGTCATTCTGTTTTCATCCACGTTGTCATTTAGGAATAGGAAGGGTAGCACAATTTCATTTTCTCAATATAGGAATGCTGCATTTTCTGTAAAACAAAAATGGACTGATCAGGAAACTTTTTTCTGTTGAGACTACTTTACGGAAATGAAAATGCGTATAATCATTCAGATTTCAGTTAGTGGAGATCTGAAAGGAATCATGACAACTTGCTAAAGGAAATTGCTGCAAGTTCAGTTTCCTTGAAAGTAAATTACTAAAAGCTACCTTCAGCAAACCTCAAAGAATGCCTCCCCTCATTTTTTGTGGGAAGGGGAAGTCCCCTTACAACCCTGTCTCAGAGTAGATCCCCAGACTTGCACACACTGACTCTTCAACAGAAGGGAAGAGTGCAAACTCCTTTAGCACTGGCAGTGATTTTTGGCAAAATTCCTTTGTGTTGATAGTTGCAGAGACTACCAGAGTACATTTCACAAACTCCCAATCTAGTTATAATAGATGCGTAGCTATTGTTATGGTAGATTTGAGTATTGTCAGTCATGTATATTAATCTTACTTATTTTTTTGATGTAGTTCTTTGAGTTAATTTACAGTTTTTTATCCAAAAATACTGAGAATGTGGAGGATAGTCCTTTCTATTTAGTAGCTTATTTCTTTTGAATTGGATTTGAATGTGCTGTTAAGGTACTTTTGCAGTTTAAGTATCACTTAAGGAAAGTATTTTAACACATTATCCCTTGGTGATGGCAATTGCTAAAGTGATTGCCTGCTTAGTAAAATCTCATGAAGGTTGTATTAACATATTAAGTAGGTTACCTATGAAACTACCTTCTTTCTTTTTTTAGCTGCAAATAGTGTGAAATGTTGCAACTAAAATGATCCTGTACATGCTTTGTAATTCTTACATGCATGCTATGTTCTAATTCTATCATACAATTTTGTTCATATTCTTTCATAGGCAAGTAATAGACTAGCGACCCTTGCAGCCATTTTAAGCCTAGCCAATTTCCCTTTTTGTGCTCGAAATCACATATCCCATTTGGTTATAGAGTGGCCTTACCCATTCCATGTTTGATAATTATATATTATACCCCAATGAGAATTACTGGGATCACACCATAGATAATTTAAGGGGTCCCATGCATGGGATAAAGCATTTAGGAGCTGCCTCTGTCTATTAGTAGTACAGGGGGCAGTCCTGGGGTAAAATTTCTGTTTCCCATCCGTAGGTCTGAGTTGCGTTTGAAAATGGACAGGGATGAACTTTCTTTTTGTGGATGGGGAGTCTGTTCCATAGCACTGATATCCTCTGTAGGATATATCTGTCCCTCCAAACTGTTCTTTTGATGTTGCAGAAGAGGTTTAGATCCCTAGACCAAGTTTTTTTGATAACATTCGACTTGCTGATGTGCAGTAAATTGATCAGTAATGGGTTGGACAGGTCATCTGTTAGCAGTCTATAAGATACAGGGCTTTGGGGGCAGTCCATGTAGGACATGTTGTTTAGACCTTGTATCCCTTAGTAAGGTATCTCTCTCTAGGCATTCTAGTTGCGTGTGTCTAGACAGATGTACTTCAAAGTGGGATTTTATATGCATTGATTGGTTTAATGAGGACTGAGTAAAGGACAGTGACATCCCTAGATCTTGACACAATCCCTTTGTTTTATAAGCTGTGCAGTGTAGAATGACTTTCTTAAAACAATAGACACATGGGCAAAAATTAGGTCACTGTCCACATAAGTTCTCAAATTTTGAATAACTAGGTCAACTCTTAGGGGCATATTGTCAAATTGTCAATGTGGTCGTTCCCTGGTGTGGATGACTTCCCAAAAGATACAGTAATGCATTTTTTTGGCCTTTAGTTTCAGCCCATGATTTTGTCACCTGTTATTTGATACAAACCTTCCTGCAGGGTGGCTAAGCCATTTGGAGATTCAGTGACTGCTGCTAGCTTGCAGTCGTTTATAAACAGTTAGTCAGAGCCCTTTGGTATTGTTTTTTTTTTACTTCAGAAAAGCAAATTACAAACAGAAGTGGTTCCAGCACAGAACCCTGATGGATCCCACTGGTAAATTGTCTTCTTGTGGAGGTAACTTCCCCTGTTTTGATTGTCTGAGTCCTGTTTGTGAGCCAGTTGGCAATACACTGGGTGACACGGGGGTTTATTCCCAGTTTATTTAGGATGTTCATAGTGTTACACTGCTGCAGTCATTACACTTGGGTTATTCTGCCGTCAGGCGGTTCCCCAGTTTGCCTGAGTTCCAAAGTCTTGGTCCGGCGTCGGTTGCTGTCACCTCCTCCCTGACGTCAGTGCAACAGGGGTATATAAGATGCAGCCGACACCATTTTTTTCAGTCTTTCTTGCCGCGCGGTGCCCGAAGCAAAAGCAGTTCGCAAGTGCCGGTCGGCCATTTCCTGAGATTTTCATTCCGAATCCAGGACAGAAGTCTTCTAAAAAGCTAAGTACCCCATTGGGGAAACTTTTTCTTGCCTCAGACCGATGTCAGTAAAAGTTAATAACTGTATTTCTTGTGGGAAGCAAATACCTCATAAGGATTTCCATTCCTATTGTATCCCATGCCTAGGCCCTGACCACGACGTCACTGGTTGTCTGTTTTGTGCTAGGTTTAACAAGCACACTATTAAACGATGGTTTGATTTTGCCAGACATTATTTTGGTAGAAAATTCAATTATACCATGCCGTCGGAACTTCCAACAACCGGAATACACAAAAAGCGCAAAGACAAGGATAGGCATCCGAGGCCCAAAACTGACGACGAAGCCTCTTCTAGGCCAGTCGCCGGTTCTCTGGTTTTCAGCGAGGCGCCTTCGCAGCCCCTGACGACTGCTTCTGTAGAACCTCAAGCTGCCTCTGACTCCCACGTGGAGATGGCTGGGCCTTCAGACGCACAAGTTCTTCAGCCTACCGAGACTAACCTTTCAGAGGGATCCGGAGTAGCTGAGCAACCCACAGCTACAGAGGGTGTCTTCAGACCTACTCAGTTAAGCATTAAACCCTCAGATAAGTCTAAGCCTTCTTTAAAGTCAAAGAAACAAATACAGCATTCTCCAGGACAGGCCTCCATGCCTAAGAAACAAATGCTCAGAATGGCCGAAGACCTAATCACTCTGATCAGGGGGTCCCATCCCCCTCCTGAAAAAAGGCCTAGACAGGATGCAGACTGACTCATCTGACCAGGTGTCCATCTCTTCTGATTCATCCTCAGACCTAGGATACTCTTTACCCCCTTACGAGGATTCTGATGCTGAGGAATCTATTCCATCAGCCTCACCGCCTGAGGACTACTCCTTTGGGGAAACCCTACATATACCATGAGGGAGCATTTCCACTGGGAAGGCCAGGATTATTCAGAATCCAAGAAAAGGCTCGGAGACTTCCTTTTATTACCTCAACACAGACCCCTTGCTATTCCGCCAGTGTAAGATATTGTGGATGATGTGTATACTGAATCCAGCTTAAATCCTGATTCCTTACCTCCAGCTCCTGTTAAACCTGACCGATACTACAGAGTCCCTGACTCACATAAATTTCCGTATAAAAGCCCTGTAGCTGACCCTGAAACTATTTCTCAGGGACCCAAAGGAGTTGAGGCCTCATCAGCCAAGAATCCAGTTCCCTCTGACAGAGATTCCAGAGCATTAGACAGATGGGGAAAGAAAGTATATACGTCTGCAACTTTAGCAATTAAAGCCTTAAATTGCCAGTTTCACATGCTAAAATATCAGCAATTTTTACTGTCATAGTTAAAACAAAAAATGCTTCCAGAATCAGATCCTCCTAATTTTAAAGAAATTCAGGATTTATTGCATGCAGCTGAACAAGTGGGAAAGCATACTTTGCAATGTGGTTTTGATTCTCTAGAGGCCTCCTGCAGAGCAGCAGTTACAGGCTCTGTCATTAGAAGACATGCTTGGTTAAAAGAACATACGTTACCAGATCATGTTAAAGCAAAATTATTGGATGCACCTTTGCAGCAGGATGTGTTATTTGGAGTTAAGGCAGAAGAGGTATTAAAGAAAATGGAGGATAAGGAAAAATCTATGCAAACGGCGAAGGATTTCTTACAGGTTCAGCCTCCTAGATTTAGCAGAAACTGGCCAACTAAGAATTGGTCCTTTCCATTTACAGACAGACCTCAAAGGGGAAGATACAGACGTCCAAGAGTTAGAGGTCAAGCACTACTTACAGGCCTCGGCAATGGGTTGCATCAGGCTAGAAAGAAGGGGAAGACAGGCCCCAACCATATAAAAAACAGCTCCAATGACTTCCCACTACAGCTGCCAAACAAATCATTCTTGGCAGCCCCTTTGGGAGGAAAACTGGCACTCTTCTACCACAATTGACAAATGATCACCAAAGACAAATGGGTTCTCAATATTGTATTTCAAGGTTACAGGTTCCACTTTCACACTCTGCCAAGGTTAAAAGGAATGCCAAACCTGCCACCAAATCAATGGGCAGAGGCTCAAAAACAAATTACAGCACTAATGGATATGAGAGCTATTCAAAATGTACCAGCACAGGAGCAAGGACAAGGATTTTACTCAAGACTCTTTCTGGTACCCAGAAAGGAGAAAGCCTGGAGGCCCATTCTGGATCGTTCATCTCTAAACACTTACCTGGATGCGAAATTCAAAATGTTGACATTACAGCAGCTTCTTCCCATGCTGGGCAAGAAAGCTTGGCTCGTGACTTTGGACCTCAAAGAGGCATACCTGCATGTCCCTATCAGACAAAACTGCAGAAAATACCTCAGATTCATAGCGGGTTCAATGCACTACCAATTCTCTGCACTGGCCTTTGGCATATCTGCTGCGCCCAGGGTCTTCACAAAGTGCCTGGCACCAGTAATTGCATTTTGCAGACAGAAAGGAATTCAAATTTATCCGTAACTGGACGTCTGCCTGATTCAAGCAGAGAGCAAGGACATTTTTTTAAAGCATCTGGCGTTTGTAAAAAAGTTAAGTTGCCTGGGGTACACAGTAAACGAAAAGAAATCAAAACTAGTGCCCTCACAAGAGATTATATTCCTGGGTGCCAGGTTGAACACAATGGCCCAGATGGCTTATCTCACGCCAGACAATCAAGGACAACTGACTCAATACTTTCAATTGATGGCAACGAAGACCCAACTCCCTGCAAGAAAAATTCTGCAGGCCTTGGGTTACATGGCATCTTGCATACTACTAATTCCATATGCCAGACTGCATATGAGGAAACTACAATGGTACCTAAAGAATGTATGGTCTCAACACTGTCAAAGTTTGGAAACAGTTCTACCACTAATCCCTTGCCCTCAACGGGAGTTTCAATGGTGGGCTCAAGCTTGGGAGTTTCAATGGTGGGCTCAAGCTTGTCACCTCAACAAGGGACAGCCTTTTACACAACCCACAGCCAGGCAAACACTGACAACAGATGCATCTGATTACGCCTGGGGAGCACACATGGCAGGTCAGGGTACGTGGCCTGCAGAACAAAGGCATCTTCACATCAATCAAAAAGAGATGCTAGCTGTACAAAATGCACTTATAGCTTTCAAGGACCTGCTGCATCCAGGGCAACTACTACTAAAGACAGACAACACCACAGTTATGTGGTACATAAACAAGCAAGGGGGCACTCACTCCTACCCCCTATGCAGACAAGCTATGACCTTGTGGAACACAGCTATAAACCTTCAAGTTCATCTGCAAGCACAATTCCTGCCAGGAGACAAAAACACACTGGCAGACGACTTAAGCAGAAACATCATGGATCCCCACGAATGGGAGTTGAATCCACAAATACTCAGAATGATAACACAGAAATGGTGGAGCCCAGGCATAGATCTGTTTGCATCCCCAATAAACTACCAGCTACAAAAATTCTGCACAAGGAGTTACCATCCACAAGCATGAAAAGTGGATGGCCCTCTCTTTTAGCTGGGAGAACCTACAAGTATACGCTTTCCCACCACTACCTCTCCTGCCAAAGGTACTCATAAAAGCCAGGCAGGAGGAGCCAAAGATGATCCTGATTGCACCAGACTGGCCACGCCAGCACTGGTACCCAATTTTAAGGAGCTTAGCACAAGAACCACCCTGGATTTTGCCTCAAATCCCACATCTGCTGACTCAGTACAACAAACAAATACTACACAGCCAGCTAAAGATCTTAAACCTAGCTACATGGAAGATTCCTTAGTCAAGCAAGCAATGCCTCTCTCCAAAGCTGTTATGGATGTCATTCTGGAGGACAGAAGGCCTAGTATCAGGAAAGCCTATTCGGATAAATGGAAGAGATTCTGTGCCTGGAACCAAGCTCACAGCCTTGACCCTCTTGTCCCAAACATTCCTTAGATACTACAATACTTAACTGAGATGCTGGACAAAGGACTCTCCTTCTCATCCATCAAGATCCACGCCTCTGCCATCTCTGCTCATTACAACACGGATCCACCAATTTTCTCTAATCCTCTGTTAAAACAGTACCTCAGAGGGGCTAAAAACACAAGACCGCCCCATAGAGCACCTACTCCAACTTGGGACCTCAACTTTGTTCTGGAGAAGCTAACTTTACCTCCATTTGAGCCAGCCAACACAGCAGAATTAAAATATATCTCTTGGAAAACTGCTCTGCTCCTGGCAATAACATCAGCACGAAGAGTTTCAGAATTACAGGCACTAATGGCAGTGGAACCTTTCCTCATTTTCCACCAGGACAGGGTGTCTTTAAGAACTAACCCTACTTTTATGCCAAAGGTGGTATCCAGTGTGGCTCTAAACCAAACTATTCACCTGCCAACTTTTTATCCTAAACCACAGAATAAAGGAGAGAGATTACTGCACTCTTTGGACATTCACAGGCAGTTACGCTTCTACTTGGACAAAACCAAAGCTTTCAGAAAATCTGAGCAATTATTGGTAACATATGCTGCAGGAGCACAGGGAAAAGCCATTTCAAAACAGACTATTTCAAAATGGATAGGACATTATATACATTTCTGCTACACATACCATGGAAAACCTGTTCCTAGCAGCATTAGATCTCACTCCACCAGGGCAACAGCCACTTCAATTGCCTACCTCAGGGGAGTACCTACCAAGGATATTTTGGAAGCAGCAACTTGGAGTTCTGTACATACCTTCACCAAGCATTACCATCTACCTCTATACTCTAAATCCAGAGCTGGCTTCGCCACTACAGTGCTGCAGGGCCTTATAGCCACCCCTAATGCCTTATAGAACCAGCCACCCTTCCTCAGCTTTGGGATTCTACCCAAGTGTAATGACTGCAGCAGTGTAACACAATGAACATAGTACAGTTTTGTACCTACCTTAAATGTAGATGTTCGAGTGTATACACTGCTGCAGTCCAGGTTACCCTCCCTTCTTCCCCTCTTACTGGCTGGTACGTACCAATATCTTCTACCCTTACTACCTATGGGGAGTATTTGCTGGTAGCTGTAAGTTGTTTTTTGCTTTTCTTATGTATGTTTTATTAGCAATTGGAATTGCCTACCTATTTAGGGGCACCTGACATCTGGGGCAAGAAAAACTGAAGAAAATGGCGTCAGCTGCATCTTATATACCCCTGATGTCCTCCAAGGATGCAGTCATCACATATGGGTTGTCCTGCCTCAGGCAGCCCTTCGGTCGGCCGGATTCCAAAGTTTGGGTCTGGCTTCGGCTGATGTCGCACTTTCCCCGACGTTAGAGCGTCTGGGGTATAAAAGCATCAGCCGACGCCATCTTCCTCAGTCTTTCTTGCCGCGTGGTGCCCGAAGCAGAAGCAGTTCGCAAGTGCCGGTTGGCCAGCTCCTGTAATTCATACACTGAAGACTTCGAAAAAGCTAAGTACCCCGTTGGGGACTCTTTCTTGCCTCAGCCGATGTCAGATAAAGTTACTAATTGTTTAACTTGTGGGAAACAAATACCTCATAAGGATTTCCACTCTTACTGCCTCCCCTGCCTAGGCCCAGACCACGACGTCTCGGCCTGTTCAGCCTGTACAGCCTGTGCTTCCTTCAACCGACGAACTCTTAGACATCGGTCGGAGTTTGCAGAGGAATTTTTTGGGGCAAGTTTTGCTTATAAGATGCCGTCGGAGCCTCCGACTTTGCATTTAGTTAAAAAACGGAAAGACAAGGACCGACACACGCGGACCGCGGTTTCGGCTGGAACCACGGTCAGGCCTACCGTGAGTGTCTCGGTCTCGGCTGAAACAGAGTCCTTGGTACTTCCTATTACCAAAACCACACAACCGACTACCTCTGCCCCGGAGGCCCCGGCCGAGTCGGTTATTGAATTACCTACTGAAACTGGTGTCCAGGAACCTTCCGACACCATTCCTTTAGATAAGTCTACTCCTGCACGTGGTGCAGCCAGACCCCCTGCTTCCATGTCCATTAAGGCTTTCTCTAGGGCTAAAGCTGCTAAACTTACTAAAGCTTTGCCTCCCAAGGTTTCCTCTGAGACCTTCTACTGGCTCTCAGATTCTTAGCCTAGCAGAGGATCTGATCTCATTAATTAGAGGTTCCCAACCTCATCTGGACAGGGGCTCTCAACCACCTCCAGACAAAAGGCCCAGGGTTGAGCCCTCTGACCCCCAGTCCTCAGATGAGTCCACTGATGGCTCTGCTCTATCAGACCACCAGGAGGAGGCTTATTCAGCCTACGAGGATTCTGATGCTGAAGAATCTATTCCCTCGGCCTCCCCTCCTGAAGAGTTTTCCTTTGGAGAGACATTACACTCTGAGAGAACATTTTCAATGGCAGGGTCAGGAATTCTCTGATTCCAGAAAGAGATTAAGGACCTTTTTACATTTACCTCAGCATAGGCCTTTAGCTATACCTCCTGTTTTGAATGTCATTGATGATGTGTACTCTGATGCTAGTACAGCCCCTGACTCTCTCCCTCCGGCTCCTGCCAAACCTGATAGGTACTACAGGGTCCCGGACTCGCATCTACACCTGTACAAGGCCCACTCTGCTGATCCAGAAACTATTTCCCAGGGCCCAAGAGGGGTTGCAGCTGCCACTGCTAAAAATCCTCTACCCTCTGAAAGGGAGTCCAGAGCATTAGAGAGATGGGGTAAGAAAGTGTATACTTCTGCAACTCTTTCCATGAGGGCATTAAATTGTCAATTTCATATGATACAGTACCAAGAGTATTTGTTAGATGAATTGCATAAGAAACTGTCCTCTTCTGAACCCCTTGATCGCAAATCCCTTCAGGATCTGGTGCATAACTCACAGCAGGTTAGTAACCATTTCTTGCAGTGTGGTTATGATGCATTGGAAGCTTCATGTAGGTCAGCTATGACAGGTGCAGTTATACGTAGGCATGCCTGGCTGAAGGAACAATCTCTGCCAGACCATGTTAAAGCTAAGCTTTTGGATGCTCCTATGGAAAAGCAAAAATTATTTGGTTCCACGGCTCAAGAGGTTTTAAAGAAATTTGAAGAAAAGGCAAAATCTGTGCAAACAGTCAAAGACTTTCTGCAAGTCCAACCACCGAGATTCAGCAGAAATTGGCCTGCTAAGAATTGGTCCTTTCCGGACTCAGACAGATCTCAGAGCGGCAGGAATATTTGTGCCAGAGGTAGAGGGCAAGCTAGAGGCTCCTACAGAGGCAGTCAGTGGCAGCCTCCCAACCAGAGAGGTAGTGCAGGAACTACAACTGCTACACCAGGACAGACTCAATGACTTTATTTTGACTCCGCCGACCAGGGCTCAATTTTGCACCTTTGGGCGGAAAGCTTTCTTTATTCTCAAAAAATTGGCACAGCATTACAAGGGACACATGGACACTGCAAATAATAGACAAAGGATACAGGTTCCATTTCCACTCATTGCCAAAAAGAAAAGGCATGCCAGACCTGCCACCAAATCAGAGGGCAGAGGCTTTGAAGCAAATTACCAACTTAATGCAAATGAAAGCCATAGAAAAGGTACCTCTTTCAGAACAAGGCCAAGGATTTTACTCCAGATTATTCCTTGTTCCAAGAAAAGAAAATCAATGGAGGCCTATTCTCGACTTGTCCGCACTGAATACTTGCCTCATTGTGCCAAAATTCAAAATGCTGACTCTACAGCAACTCCTTCCCATGCTGGGCAAGGGGTCTTGGCTGGTGACTCTAGACCTCAAGGAGGCATACCTGCATGTCCCTATTCGACAAAGCTGCAGAAGACACCTCAGATTTCTTGCAGGGTCAGAGCATTATCAATTCTCAGCATTACCCTTTGGCTTATCTACTGCGCCCAGAGTATTCACGAAATGCCTGGCATCAGTAATTGCACACTGCAGACTTCAGGGATTCAAATCTACCCATATCTGGACGACTGCCTTATACAAGCGGACAGCAAGCAAACTTTGTTAAAGGACTTGGACTATGCCATCCAACTGCTACAGGCCTTGGGATATACAGTCAACATCCACAAATCAAGACTGGTTCCATCCCAAAGAATAACTTTTCTGGGTGCGGATCTAGACATAACCACCCAAATGGCCTTTCTCACAGAAGAAAAACAAAAACAACTGCCAGATTACTTCAAGAATCTGACAAGACAAACTCAGCTGACTGCAAGGAAAATCCTGCAGGCCCTGGGTTACATGGCATCTTGCATTCTTCTGATTCCGCAAGCAAGACTGCATATGAGAAAATTACAATGGTACCTAAGAAGTTTATGGACACAGCACAGTCACAGCTTAGAAACTCTGATCCCACTCATTCCTTGCCTTCAAAAGGAATTTCTGTGGTGGGCTCAAGCCTACTAGTCGAACAGCGGGTTGCCCTTCAGCAAGCCAAGAGCCAACCAAACCATCACCACGGACGCTTCAGACCAAGGTTGGGGAGCACACTTGGAGGGCAGATGTATCCAAGGGCTATGGTCACAAAGAGAGCTGCGCATGCACATAAACCAAAAGGAAATGCTGGCAGTGATACACGCAATCGAGGCCTTCAAACCTTTCCTTCAGCAAGGCCACCTGCTCATAAGGACAGACAACACCACAGTTATGTGGTACATAAACAAGCAAGGAGGCACCCATTCCTACCCTCTTTGCAGACTGACAATGAATCTATGGGAACTTGCTTTGACACTCATACAGCTACAGTCCCAGTTCGTGCCAGGGAAAGACAATATGCTGGCAGACAGCTTAAGCAGAACTACCATGGATGCACACGAATGGATGCTGCACCCAGACATCTTCTTACTCATCACACAATCATGGGGAAGGCCGGAAATAGATCTGTTCGCTTCCCCCCACAATCATCAACTGAGGAAATTCTGCTCAAGGACATACCACCCACAAGCATGGAAAGTGGACGCTCTCTCTTTCAGCTGGAAAGCTCTAACAGTGTATGCTTTCCCACCTCTCCCATTAATGACCAAGGTCCTACTGAAGATCAGGACAGAGCAGCCCAGAGTGATTCTGATAGCTCCAAACTGGCCAAGACAGCACTGGTACCCACTGTTAAAGAGCATGTCACAGACGAAACCATGGCCTCTCCCCTATGGCCACTCCTGACTCAGCACAATTTCAGGACTCTGCACTCCAACCTGAAAACCTTGCAGCTAACTGCCTGGAGAATACCATGACTCCTCCTCAGGATAACCTATCCCAGAGAGTGAAGGATATTATTATGGAAGCTAGCACGCCTTCCACAAGGAAGGCATATTCAGCAAAATGGAAAAGATTTCACACCTGGAACACAACAAAGGGCCTAGATGTGACAGTGATGAACATGGCACATATACTGGAATATTTGGCAGAATTGTTCCACAATGGCCTGTCTTACTCTTCCATTAAGATACATGCCTCAGCAATCTCAGCAGAATACAATGTTAATTCACCTGTCTTCTCTCATCCTCTCCTAAGACAGTTTCTAAGAGGAATCAAAAACATCAATCCTCCAAGGAAACCACCTCTACCTACTTGGGACCTTAACTTCGTGTTGGAAAAACTAACACTTACTCCCTTTGAACCAGCAGCATCGGCAGATCTACAGTTTTTGTCTTGGAAAACTGCCTTCCTTCTGGCCATAACCTCAGCAAGAAGAGTATCTGAGTTACAAGCTTTAATGGCAGTGCAGCCATTTCTTATCTTTCATCAGGACAGAGTTTCTTTGAGGACCAATCCTACATTTATGCCAAAGGTGGTATCCAGAGTATCTTTGAACCAAGCTATTCACTTGCCTACATTCTTCCCACAACCACAAAATAAAGGGGAGAGACTTCTGCACACCTTGGACATACACAGACAATTGCGCTACTACTTGGACAGAACTAAAAGTTACAGAAAGACTGACCAGTTGTTTGTAGCATATGCTGCTGGGGCACAAGGAAAAGCAATTTCCAAACAGACAATTTCAAAATGGATAGGAAATTGCATTCGTTTTTGTTACTCGTTTCATGGAAAAACTGTGCCAGCTAACATTAGACCTCATTCCACGAGAGCCACAGCCACCACCACAGCCTTCCTAAGAGGGGTGGCTACCAAGGACATTTTAGAAGCTGCTACATGGAGCTCCGTGCATACATTTGCCAAGCATTACAATTTACCTTTATACTCCAGATCCAGAGCAGGTTTTGCTACGGCAGTCCTGCAGGGTATCTTAACTACACCATCCTTTACTTAGTACCTCCACCCCCAGATTGGCTATGGTATTCTACCCATATGTGATGACTGCAGATGCATCCTTGAAGGACATAGTACAAGTTTGTACCTACCATAAATGTAGATGTCCGATAGGTATGCATCTGCAGTCAGGTTTACCCTCCCTCCTTCCCCTCTGTGGTATTCCTAGGGTGCTTACCCCTCTATTAGCTAGCTGGAGGAATCTATTATGGTGTATTTGTTTGTATATACATGCATATATATTTTTGCAAATGTTTGGAATTTTATTGCATTTCTCCAAATTTAGCCTTCCTAGAGGGCACCTGGCATCTGGGGCAAGAAAAACTGAGGAAGATGGCATCGGCTGATGCTTTTATACCCCAGACGCTCTGACGTCGGGGAAAGTGCGACATCAGCCGAAGCCAGACCCAGACTTTGGAATCCGGCCGACCGAAGGGGCTGCCTGAGGCAGGACAACCCATATGTGATGACTGCAGATGCATACCTATCGGACATCTACATTTATGGTAGGTACAAAATTGTACTTTGCCCTGACGTCAGGGAGGAGGCGACAGCAACCAACGCCGGACCAAGACTTTGGAACTCAGGCCGACTGGGGAACCGCCTGACGGCAGGATAACCCAAGTGTAATGACTGCAGCAGTGTATACACTCGAACATCTACATTTATGGCAAGTACAAAACTGTACTTTTTCTACTACGCCTGATTGGGGAATGTGTGAAAAGCTTTGGTCGGGTTGAGGTTATGTGGTGTGTACCATTTTGCCTTAATCTGTTGTTTTGGTGACCTTTTAAAAAAAATTAAGCAGGTTACGTAAGCCTGACATGCCCTTGACAAATCCAAACTGAGGTAGGTCCAGTGTTTGGATATTTCCTGTGTCCTGATTGATTAATTCTTTAAGTCTTTCCATGGCTTTGCATATATGGCTAGTGAGAATTAAGGGTATGTAATTGGCTGGGTGTGTGGAAAGTCTTGCCTTATGCAGGGGAATGACTGTAGCTGTTCTTCATTTGCTGTTACAAAACGTGTATTTAGGCTAAGATTGAACATTGTAGTTAGGGGTGTGGCTAAATCATGCTTAATGCTAATTAAGATGCATCCAGGGTTATTGTCAGGACCCTTTGATGCAGTATTTTTAGCTTTTGGTAGCACTTAATCTTGTGTGATAACTGGGGGCGAGCCAGTTTCAAGTATATCTTGTGCGGAAGACTGCGGGAAGAGTGTGGTTAAGTTAGTGCTAGATTTAACAATTTCACTTGTTAGATTGCTATGTTTTCATGTTATGCAGGCATTCTGAGGCTGTTTGCTGCTTCAAGAAAGTAGTGAAGTGATCTGATGGTTTTCTTGCATGTTCCATTGCTCTTTTGATAAATTTGTAGGAGGAAGAGGAAGAAGCGATTCCAGAGTTACCAGATCAAGAGCTTGAAATGGGAGTTTTGCCAAAGGAAATCAGAAAACTCGTGGAGAGGAGACGTCATGTCAAACAGCTAATGAAACAGCAAGACCTGAACCCTGATCTCTACTTACAGGTATGTTGAATTACTATTACATAGCTTTCTAAGAAACACCCTTTGACTAGATCTTTAGAACGAATTTTCTTTTGCTTCTAGTGGCAGTTCTGTGCACCAGATTACCTTCTTAATATTTCAAACTGTGGCACCTGAAAGGGAGCACCTTGGCCTTATCTTTTCTTAGATCTCATCTGACTTCACTTGTAGTTGCCAGCAAAGCTATTGACAGGAACAGAGCTTCAGGTTATTGTCATTCATCAGCGGTTGCTTTTTGATATTTTCCCACTAAATAGTGTTGCTGTGAAAAATGTCATTACTAAAACAGTGTCATGGGAAGTAGGTGAGCTTAAATATGATCCAATACAATAGGAAGTAAAGTTGCATTATTACTAAAGGTGAGTGACAAATGCATTGCATTGTCTGAAATAATTCAAATTTGATAGAGTGAACAATGTCAAAAAGAGACAAAGTAACATAGCAGAATTAAGTGTCCAAAATTGTCAGGTTGACAGCACAGAATTAAGGTACTTGAAACAGCTTAAAATTATATAGTAATTAGGTTACAAATTCAGTGCATTTGCTTTTCTGCCAGAGATGTTATGTGAGCTGATGGGTGAAGATAGCAGAGTACAGAGCTGTGAATCTGTCTTGAGAAGTGAATTCCAGGTGAAGAGGCATGCAGAAGAGAAAGGTCTGTTGGCACAGACTGTAGCATATCTTAGGGTGGCAAATGTAAGGTAAGAGTAGGAGTCCAAAGGTCTGTTGGATTTGGGTCTCTCTTTATTGAAGAATGAGTTGCTGTAGGAATTTACAGGGGTAGAAATGAAAGACTTTGAAAAGAAATGTGCTAATAAGTTTGGGTGTAGGAAGTCAATCTGCTTGTTTGATGGCCTTGCAGTGCCTAATCTTCATGCTTGCTGTGGTAGTGAAGTGACAAGTATATTTTTGTATACTTTGAAATTTTTCCATTTTTTTTCATAGGTGTCAATCAACTGATGATAAGGGGATATTCTAGCATCATTAAAAGTATACCTTTTCTAATTGGCCATCTGAATTCAGCTGTAAACAGGCTGGAAATGCTACTGTATTTTTGTATAACTTCATGGTACTTTCTGCAGACATTGCGGATTTGAGTTGAAAGTCAGTGATGTTTCTAGCTTTAACACCGTGTACTTTATGTATGGAATTAGCAGTAATTTGGATGACCATCCTTGGAGATTATAAGGCTCCAGTGCTCACAACATAAGCTGGGCCACTTTGGGTTGCAAACACTATGGCCTTGGTTTTGTTGATGTTGGCTTTGAGAAGTAAGTTACTAAATGCCTGACACGCCTTTGCTAGGGAAGAGTTGACTTAGTTCCTTATGATTCTGGGTGAATTACCCATTTCCTGTACAACTGCTACGGCATAAAGCTGGATATTAATAACAAGCAGGCAGTTACAACTTCTTGTCAGGATAAAGGCAAAACTTAGAAGAACATAAATTAGAGTGCAAGTCCAACCAGAAAATAAATTTATTAGATTATATGCTTCTGTCCATAGATGTCAAGGACTGTTTCAGCATGATATTGGATGTGTTATTGTTCACAGTACTGATATTTAACTAAATTACAAGCAACATTGACCCCAAGATGGACCCTTGCAGGACATCAGATGGAGGATTGGATATTTGATAAAACAGTTTAAAAGGATATAATGTGTAGGTAGTCTGTGAACCAGTTTAGAGAGGTGTAATTGGGATCCTAGCTAGAGTTCTCTGTAAAAAATAAATAAATAAATAAATAAAAAATAAGCAATTCTGAATGTTTAAGTCCTTAGGAGGCATCTGTGATGGTGGCTCCATTAGAAAAACCCTGCATCTATAGAGTGGAAGATAGTTTTCCATAGGCATAACTGTGTTAAAGCAATGTTTTCTGAATCCATGCTGATGACTCTTAGTATTCCATAAGGTTTAGTGTACTTTGCAGCAGTTTCTAGTGTTTTATCTAGTAGTGAGATTAAGACTTTTGGTCGAAGTGAGTCAGAAGTCAAAGTAGAGGAATGATTGGGTATTAGGATTGCACTGACAGTTTTCCAGAAGTCCAGAATCTTATTAGTTAAGTGATAAGGATGTGGCCATAGAGTTGAACATAGAGGCCGTCAGATCCAGTTGCCATTGTTGGGCATTTTTGTAGCTATTTATTAACCCAGGAAAATGATACCATTTTGAATTGTAAGGTTTATAGTTGAAAATGGATTCAACAGAAGTAACAGGTTCTACATTAGGAACTGTAGAGGGAGGAGTGAGAAACATGAGAAGAAACTGCTCCTTAGATGGTTCATCCTTGTGTTTTTTTGTTCGATATTAGGTGATCATTGACTGTGTAGGCTAAAGTGAGGTGGGGCTGATTGTCCCGAGAAGGCAGGATTGTCAGTCAGTGCTACCTTGTATTTTTGTGCGTAAGAGGCTTTAGTTTTGTCATACACCTGCAATCCTTTTTGAATCCAGGGGGAAAGATTATAGTCAGTTTGGACTAGAGTGACTATAGATTTAATTTCTTGCCTTGTGCTTGCTTTAGCTGCTTTAATAACCTTTGACTATTTTGGAGTTTTCAGGGAAGTATTTATCTTACAGTGGTCAGTGGAGATTGAAGAGGTGCTGACCCAATGTTAACATCATCCTGCCCAGAAGTACCAGAAACCAATCCATACTCGCCATTACCAAGCAGCGGTTAAGAGTTCCGTAGGTAATACTCGTGATGTGTGGTACCAATGTTTAAGCATAGAAAGTGAACCATGTTGTACAGTGATTAGTCAAGGTGGAGCTGTCAGAGGGGAGGAAAATCTGGAAGGGTAATCCTAGTTACCGAACCAGTCCAATAGGTTACAATTGCCAATTAGTGGGTTAAGATGTGCTTGCCCATTACTTGATGAAAGAAACTGTCTTCTAGTATAGTGAATGGAAGAAAGCTAGTTTTAGATTTCCATTTTAGACTGAAGTCCCTAAGCAGAGTGAAGTGTCCAACTAAACTCATCAAAAATGTCCGTGAGGTTGATTTTTTTAACTGCTTGTTTGGGTGGTGGTGATGGTGGTGTTGGTAAAGTATCCCCTATTCTTAGGTTAGGATGCAGTCAGAAAAGAGGCATTCACAGACATTACGTTTAGGGCTGCAGTCAGTTGCGTTTGGAGTGGATGTCAGAAAACTTGGGATGTGTTTTATGAGCAGAATATCTCCTCCTATTCAAGATCTTGGTTCTTGGGCTGTGAAGAGCTTCATGCATTGTAAGGATTAATGGAATAATGACATCTTCTGGTTTTAAATATGAATGTTAAGTTGTCAATCTCGCCTTCATTCTTGCTTGATGGGTTCGGAGCCGATCCTCGGCTCCGACTCGGCACTTTGCTAAGCTTGAGAGTCACTTTTACCAGCTCGAGGCAGCCCCATATCCCATGATGCAAGGCGGTAAGTACCCAGATCTCGTTTGCCGCTTCGCTGATGAGGTCCTCCTTTTGCCAGCTCCTGGTAAGTGTTTAAATTTAAACTGCTTTTAGCCCCTTTCACTTTTAAACTAGTTTTTTCTTAGAAATCTTTAATTTTTAGTTAATTGTAAACCCCCTTTTGACTGAAATTATCCTTCCTCCTTAATTTTTTTAGTCAGGCCTACCTTCCCTCCCATCCCCCCCCCCCGTCAGGGTGTGTGTGTGTGAGGTTTTTACTACTTACACTTTAATTTTAATTGTCTGTTTGGAACTGTGTGTGTTCTGTTAGTGTCCACTATGTCCAAAGAGCAGAGGGTCTCAGGCTTTAAGAAGTGTGACTCGTGCTGTCAGAAGATGTCTCTGACAGACTGTCACACTTCTTGTTTATACTACCTGGGACCTCTCCACCTGCAGGACTCCTGTGCAATATGTCATTCTTATAGCCAGAGAGTCCAGCAGGAAGGGAGAAACAAACTTATTTTAAGGGGACTCCTTAAACCGGAGGGCTCCCCGGCCAAATCGGCTCCGGGAAAGCCTTCCAAGTCTAAGGCCTAGGCTTCTGTACCAAAGCCTTCGGCCTTGGCTCCGACTATGTCGGAGTCGAGATCGGCTCCGGCTGGAGCCGATCCAACCTTGGCTAAATCCTCGGCACTGATGGCTATTGGTGCCGATACTTCTTTGGTCACTCTGGTGTCGGTTCCGAGTACTGGCTCCGACCACCATGTGGCCCAGGCTTCGGTGTCGGCGCCGACCGGCTCCGACACCGCTATTTTGATGCCTGCATTGGCTCCGGCTGGAGCCGATGCATCTAGATCTTCTATCGGAGCCAAAAAGTTATCGGCTCCGACTGGATCAGTGGGTTTGTCGGCTCTGATGGTTCCTTCGAGGAAGAGGTCCAGGTCCCCCTCTTTGGAACCGATTCTGTCGGCTCCGGCTCACCTCTTCTTTCGGAACGGAGCCATCGGAGCCGATCATCTAGGTCGTCCAGGTTATCTGACCATGATTTAGAGAGGGTGGTAAGCAGATTATTAAAATCACAGGCACTGGCCCAGATGCTTCATAGTCCGTCTCAACAGATGACTATTAGTCCACACCCCCTTCAAGTTCCTCCTTCGACTCTACCACAGAGTTTGGAGCTGGAGTCTACGGGAATAGTTACGGCTATGGCTGAAGGGCAGATACCCCCTCCTTCTGCACCTTCAGCATCTACTCTTATCTCCTCCTCGAGACCTTCCTTGGAGGGATTCGGTGGTCGGGCTTCCCTGGTCTCCTCCGAGGGGGTGAGTGGCATCGGACACTTGTCCGACCCCGCTCTTCCCCTTGGAACTTCGGCCTTGGTGAGCTCGGCTCCGACATCTGTCTCGGAGCCTTCCCTTTCGGTGGGCCCGGGAGTCCCAGTTTCTTCGGAACGGGTTCTCTCGGATCTCCCTGAAAGGGGGGCCTTCGAGGTGATGAAGAGTGTGCTGGCCACTGGGCTCAGTCAGCAGTCTATTCCCTTAGCTCCTCCCTCTACAGTGCCTGTCGATATCTCTTCCATCTCTCTTGCTCCCGGACCTAGAGATCCACCGCCTCAGGTTTCCCCACTGGGAAGAACTCCCTCTTCCGAGGATTCTCCTGACCAGTTAGGAGATCCTCCGCGCAAGAGGACTTGTAAGAGGAAACACCTGGACTCCCCTGAGTCTACCACTTCAGATACCGACTTAGATGAGTCGGAGGGATCCCCAAGATCCCCCTCTGAGGATGTCTCCTTTTCAGACATCCTAGAACTCCTAAAACAGAGGGGAAACTGGCCCTCCATAAATCCCTCTGAGGATGAGTCGGTATACCTAGAGGCGTTTGGATCTCGACCCTCCACCTCCTGGGTGTCTCCGCCTTTCGACCCCCTTATGGAGGTTATTGCTCGAAAGGCTTGGGCTGCTCCTGATTCTGTAGAGCCAGTTCCTAGGAGGCAGTCTAAATTTATTACAGCCCCTTCTGAAAAGCAATTCCTTACAAAAGTGTCCCTGTTGATACCATGGTGGTGGCGGCCGCCACTAAGAAGGAGCTTGCAGATCCTTCCGTACCAGTCCATCCTCCTAATAAGGATTCTAGGACCATGGATAGGTATGGTAAGCGGATGTTTTCCTCAGCGACCTTTGCCATGCGTTCGCTGAACTATTTATGTCACTTCACCAGACTCCAAAGGGACATCCTTAAGGAACTAGGTGAAGTAGTGCAGGATCCTACGGCTGCAGGGGCTCAAGAAAAGATTGCTTCTCAGCTAGGAATCCTTAATTCTATAGCTAACTCCTCCATGCGACTGATCTCGTATGCAGCAGATGGAGCGAGTAGAGCCGCGGGTACAGGAGTGGCTGTTAGACGTCAATCCTGGATGCGGCTCTGTAATTTTGCAGATCCCTTTAAGGCGTCCTTCACCAATTCTCCCTTTGATGGGTCAGCATTGTTTGGCCCTCAAGTGAAGGATACATTGACCAGGTGTGAGCAGGACGGCAAGACTCTTTCTGCCGTAGGGGTCCGTTTTTCTACCCCCTCAAGACCTTACCCCAAAGGACAGAAGGGCGGAAAAATGTGGTTCCGTAAATCCCAGGGAGTCACGCCAGACGCACGTGGTCAGTTTACCCCTAGAGGCAGAGGGGGTAATAATAACAGACGCCGCTCTAGAGGCAGAGGGGGTCCACAAAACCAGGGAAGCAGAGAGCCTCTCTCTGACAAGCCCTTCCAGCATCCCTGAGATGTTGCCCGACTGTCCATCCTTGGAGGCAGTCGGGGGAAGACTATCGCTGTACCCAGAAGCCTGGCGTTCCCTCTCTCAAGACAGATGGGTACAGTCGATCATATCCGAGGGTTACAAGATTCCTTTCGAGGAAAGTCCTTTCATTCACAAAAATTCCCTTCAGATGTGCCACCCGGTCTAAGGGAAATTGCAAAGTTAGAGGTTTCAAAGCTTCTACAAAAAAGGGCCATTCAGAGCCCGGAATCTACTCAAGATTCTTTTTGGTCCCCAAAAAGACGGGAGACTGGAGACCAATATTGGATCTCGGCAGACTCAACAAGTCTGTGAGAAAGACAAGATTTCGAATGGTCACACTTCAATCAGTTTTGCCCTTCCTAGAAAAGGACAACTGGATGTGCTCAATAGACCTTCAGGACGCGTACTATCACATAAAAATTCACAGATGCTCCAGAAGGTTTCTCCGCTTTCAGCTGGGGTCCAGTCATTTTCAATTCAGAGCCCTGCCCTTTGGTCTCACTACAGCCCCCAGAGTGTTCACCAAATGTATGGCAGTGGTCACGGCTCACCTGAGATGTCAAGGATTCCAGGTGTTTCCGTATCTCGACGACTGGCTACTTTCAGCCACCACCAGGCATCAACTTCTTCAAGCCAGGGATTATACCCTAAATCTATGCACTCAATTAGGAATTTCGATCAACTACGAAAAATCCTCCTTATTGCCCTGCCAGTCTATTACTTTCATAGGCGCAAACTTAAACACTGTTCGGATGTCAGCAACCCTCACAGACCAAAGAATCTCAGATATCCAAAGTCACGTGAAGATCATCCTTGCCTGCAAAAAGGTGCAAGCCAGAATGGTTCTGAAGGTGTTGGGCCTCATGGCTGCGGCCATTACCCTTCTTCCACTGGCCCGCTTCTATATGCGTCTTCTTCAATGGATGTTGTTCACCCAGTGGTCTTACCAACAACTTCCCATGCGTCACCAAATCCTGGTGACACAAAATTTGCAAGAATCATCTATCATGGTGGATTTCTTCTCCCCAGATTCATCAAGGCAGACCCTTTGTATCCCCGGCCCCGGTAGCCACAGTCACTACGGATGCCTCCCTGATCGGGTGGGGGGGTCATTGTCAGGGCAGGATGGTTCATGGGACGTGGCAACCGTTCGAATACCACCTGCACATAAATGTCCTAGAGATGAGAGCAGTGCTTTTAACGTTGCAAGCCCTCAACGACTTTCTTCCCTTGGGAACAATTGCAGTTCACACAGACAACATGTCTGTAGTATGGTATATCAACAAACAGGGCGGAACCAAGTCCTACCCCTTGTGTCGAGAAGCTCTCAGACTTTGGCAATGGGCGATCTCCTCTCATCGGTTTCTGGTAGCAACGCATATCCCTGGGAAAACCAACATTCTAGCGGACAGATTGAGCAGAGCTATTCTCATGCCTCACGAGTGGTCTCTCAAACAATCTATAGTGGAGGAGATTTTTCTAGAATGGGGCCGCCCATGTTGCGATCTTTTTGCTACTCCCCAAAACAGCAAATGCCCAGACTTCTTTTCTCTCTTCCCACTACCAGGCCATCCCCCCAGAGACGGTCTAACCCAGGATTGGCCCCAGGGACGACTTTATGCCTTTCCTCCCTTCCCGTTGATTCCACAAGTACTCCAGAAAGCCACCGTTTTGAGAGCCAAAATGATTCTCATTGCTCCCTATTGGCCTCGACAAATTTGGTTTCCGTTCCTCCATCGTCATCTGTTGGTGCAGCCTTGGCATCTGGACCCAGTGCCAGACCTTCTGATTCACCAATCGGGTCAGCTGCATCGGTCTATTCCTTCTCTCAACCTCACAGCTTGGTTGCTCCACTTCCTTCCTTAGCCAGGCTTCCTATGATCTCTAATCCTGTTAGGGATATCATAGTGGCTTCCCTTAAATCCTCTACTAGAAGGATTTATACCAGCAAGTGGAAACATTTCTCTTGTTGGGCAAAAGCTAAAAATATAGATCCTTTTACTGCCCCTGTTCAAGCAGTTTTGGATTTCTTAGCGGAAATCTTCCACTCGGGCTCTTCATCTTCCACGGTCAAAGTTCAGTTGGCTGCTATCTCGAATTTTCATGTCGGGTTTGCAGGTCACAACATTATGTCCCACAGGCTTTGTAGAGCCTTTCTAAAAGGAATTTTTCTCCTGAAACCTCCAGTCAGGAGTCCTCCTCCTCAATGGGACCTAAATCTAGTGCTGTCATCCTTAATTCTTCCTCCCTTCGAGCCAGCTGTTTCATGTTTCCTGAAATTTCTTTCATGGAAAACGCTCTTCCTTGTTGCTATTACCTCGGCAAGGAGAGTGTCAGAACTTCATGCTCTCTCTTTTCGTCCCCCTTATTTGGTCTTCCACAAAGACAGGGTATCCTTGAGAACTAATCCAACCTTTTTGCCTAAGGTGGCCTCGAAAAATAATTTGAACCAATCTATTGACCTCCCTGTATTTTTCCCTAATTACTCAAACAGATCGGAACAAAAATTACATTATCTTGATGTTCACCGCCAACTCAGATATTATTTGGACAGAACAAAGCAATTCAGGAAATCCGATCAGCTCTTTCTTTCTTATGCTGAAAACAAGAAAGGCCTCCCTGTCTCCAAAGTGACCTTATCTAGATGGCTTTCTTCCACCATCTCTGAAATCTATCAGCTCAGGGGAAAACAGCTGTGCTCAAAACCTAAAGCGCATTCAACCAGAAGCTTAGCCACTTCTACAGCTTTTCGGGCCACTCCTCATACCTTTGTTTCTCATTAAAAATTGGATTTGGCCTCCAGGGATAGAGCCAGTTTTGGCTCTACAGTTCCCAAGAGTCTGTTCCATTGAGCCACCCAGGATAGAGGTGCTAGGGACGCGGTCCCATCAAGCAAGAATGAAGGCGAGATTGACAACTTAACATTGAGAAGTTATGTACCTACCATAACGTTCCATGTTAGTTGTCTTCTCTCGCCTTCTTTCTTGCGACCCTCCCTCCTGCCCCCTGGCCTGGACAGACCTTTTTCTCCCTGTATGGAAGAATGCTTCTTAAGACCAGCTAGTTCTAGTCTACCTTATAGCCCATCCTTTAGGCTTTTGCCTTTCTTCCTTCTGGGAAGTTTTTTGTGCTAGGTGTTATTGCCTATAGGTACCAAATGAGATCTGGGTACTTACCGCCTTGCATCATGGGATATGGGGCTGCCTTGAGCTGGTAAAAGTGACTCTCGAGCTTAGCAAAGTGCCGAGTCGGAGCCGAGGATCGGCTCCGAACCCATCAAGCAAGAAAGAAGGCGAGAGAAGACAACTAACATGGAACGTTATGGTAGGTACATTACTTCTCATTCACTGATTCCCAGTATTTCATGTTTGTGAAGAAGCCAAACTTTGAAATCAAAATAGACATAATTCTTGATACTTCAAAGGTTCTACTCGGCAACATTTTGACCCTTCTTGTGTGCATTGTTTGCTGAGATGTGAATATTTGGGAAGTAGAAGATGGAGCGAGTTGTTATTGTGGAGAAGCCATGACCTGAGATCATGGAAGATGAGAATGAAAGCAATAGACTGTATTGATTAGAAATTCTAATATTTCTTGATATCAGTAATTGAATGTGACGAAAAAATCGGGGTGAGCAGGGTTTGAGTAAATTTGCTTGTTTTGAAATAGCTAGTCAATAAATAATGTAAGCAGAGTGCACTTGGTTCAGTAGTCCAGTCGTCACAAGTGAAGAATGAAGTAGAACATTAATGAGGCATATGAAGAAAATGTATGGGAGATAGAAATACTGTTTTCTGTCTGAGAAAGATTGATGGGATCATTCAAAGTTCAGAGGGACATATGTGAGTATAGTAGATCAGAGCTGCAAGGATATGACCTGGCAGTGTGAGTGGGGAAATAGAAAGTGTAAAAGGTGATGTGGGCGGGAAGAAGGCAAAGATTAGTATTGGCCTGTCAGTTTGAACATGAGCAATAGAAAGACCTCCGGCTGCTTGATGGTGGAGCCATATCTGTAAAGGAATTAAAAATATAGAACATGACATAGTGTAACATGAAGTTTTCACTACGTAATAAAAGTAGGTAGAAGTGAAAATGGATTATTGTATATATGAAGCCAGCAATTGTACCACACTAAGGTGATGCAGACTTAGGATCTGTTACAGGAGATAAGGAAAGTCAGTGATGGACAGACATCTTGTCCACTTTCAAACCAAAAAAACTAGCTGTGCTATATTAAAATAAGAAAATTTGGAATTTCAGGAAAGCTGATAGTTTTCTATGTGGGCACCCCCATTCACCGGCATCCCTCTCATGGAAGTAGCCTTGCAACTCTGCAGAATTGTAGCCGTTATGCTTCCTGCAAGGGAAACTATTTCCTAAAGAAAGCAGATTAAGGTGATACTGAAACATGCAGTATTATAGAAGGGAGTAATGGAGGTGAGAGTAACCCAACTAAGGACACTGACAGTGGCTCTTGGCGCACATATGTGGAACATTAGTAGTACTGCTGAGATGAAAGAAAGCACCCAAAAAGCCAGTGCCAGATGGGGTGGGATGGTCCACTCAAGACTGCACTGTACAGTTTGATGGGATTAGCAGTTCAGGGCTCATACTTCTATACATCAAAGGAAGTAGTTAACATTCATGTGACGAGGCATCTTTCTCTAATCACTGTACATCAGTGGATATGTATTGATCTGATGTCAGTTGTCTATCTGTCCTCACCTGATAGGTTTGGATCTGACTCAGCTGTTGTAAAAGCTCATGGCAACCTTGAACTTTCAAGCATCTCCCTTACCCAGAATGCACCAACCCTTATTACCTCAGATCTTGTTTGCAGCTTTCATAAGTAGCTGTACAACTTTTTTTAATTACTTTTTCTCCCTTACCTTCTTTTCATTAAAATCTATATTTTCTGTTTTTATCATTAGTGGTATTTCTAGTTACTATTGTTAGTAACTTTCCCCTGTTCTACAAATTACTGTAATTTTCCCTGCCCTTGTTGGCACTTTCTTTCACTATTCTAAAAAAAAAAACAAAGTATTACTTTTGTTGTTTGTGGTGGTTTGCTTTTTGCTATGGCTGAAAAGAAAAAGCTCAGCGGGGTTCCAGAAGTGTGGAAAATGTGGTCAGAAGATGCCTGTTTCTGACTCGTGCACTCTATATGCTTTTTGCTTAGGCCCTTTTCACCTTCAGGAGAATTGCACAATCTGCCATCCTTTCAAGCATTGGTAGGTAGTAGAAATGAACTTATTTTAAAGGGAGTTTTGCCTTCATCTTTTGACAAAGCTGTCTCTGGAGCATCCAAAGAAAAAACAAAGACACCTCATACTTCTCTGAGCACCTCTTCTACTTCCTCCAGGTCCTCAGAAAAATCTATAAAAAGAGCTTCTTTGGATCCTATGAAGAAGAAACCAAAATTCTCAGATCCAGCCCCCGCTTTAGATGCGACAAAGTCTAAATACCTGTCCTTGGATATGATGGTTTCTTCGGATTTGAAGTCTCTGAAAAGCAAAGATACACCGGATCCGAAGACCTCAGATCAAATATCAAAATCAACCTTACCGACTCTGCCTAGAACAAGGAACTCACCTTTGTTGGACCCATTTCCATCAAAAGTGCCTTCTCCATCTTTGGAAAGGTTCCCCCGGACCAAAAAGAATCTGGAACTTACTCAAGAGTCTTTTAGTTCCAAAGAAAACAGGACAAGAGGCCAAATTGGATCTCAGCAGTCTGAACAACTTTGTTCGGAAGACAAAGATACACATGGTCAGAGTTCAGTTCATTCTTCTGTTTCTGGAAAAAGACGTCTGGATGTGCTCACTAGATCTCCAGGATGATTAATATGTAAAAATGAACAGATGATCCAAGAAATTCTTATGCCTCTGGCTAGGAGGCAGTCATTACCAGTTCAAGAGCACTGTCCTTTGGTCTCAACACAGCTCCCAGGGTGTTCACCAAATTCATGGCAGTGGTAGCAGCTCACTTGAGACTGCACGGATTGTATGTTTACTTACTTAGATGACTGGCTCATCTCCACCCTAACCAGTCATCAATTCATCATGGTAAGAGAAAAAGTAATCCAGTTCGGAATAACCATAAATTTCAAAAAATTAAATCTTCAACCATCTCAAACTGTGGAGCTCATAGGAGGGCTGCTCGACACAAGATCAACAGTAGCCTCTCTTCCTTTTTCCAGAGTTCAGACTTTAAGATCGCAAGTCAACAAGATACATTATAGTGCCAAAGTCTCTTGCATAGTCCTACAAGCACTGGGATCAATGGCTGAAGTGATACCCCTTGTTCCGCTGGCCAGATTTCACATGAGGATTTTTCAGTGGATGTTGGCATCTCACTGGTCGATGCTACCTTTATCTGCTCCAACACGAATCACCAGCTTGTGGAAGAAAGATCTGATGTGGTTGACCCAGTCAGAACAACTGCTACAGGGCCTTTTATTTGCCCCTCTCAGCCCAAGGCCATAGAGACAATGGATACTTCCCAGCTGGGGCAGGGGGCCATTACCTGGGAAAGATGGTCCAAGGCATGTGGTCCCCTGAAGAGGCCAATTTACATATCAGTGTTCTGGAGTTGAGAGCAGTGCTTCAGGATGCTCTCTCAATCGTTATGATTGCAGTACAGACCGACAATATGTCAGTGGTTTGGTACATCAGCAAACAAGGAGGAACCAAATCATACCCCCCCCCCCCATGTCGAGAAGCATTAAGGATGTAGCAATGGGCAATCTCTTCCAACCCCTTTCTGTTACCAACGTACATTCCAGGGAAAACCAACGTGCTAGCAGACAAACTGAGCAGGTGCATTGTGTTACCTCACAAATGGTCCCTCAACTAGAAAGTAGCTGAAAGGATTTTCCACAAGTGAGGCCAGCCATGCTGCGGTCTTTTTGCATCTCCCCTAAACAACAAGTGCAGCAGCTACTTTGCCCTCATCCCCCCACAGGGGGAGAACCCGAGGGTTGCTCTTCTTCACAATTGACCCTTTGGGTTACTGTATACCATATCCACTGATCCCTCTGATATTAATGTTCCTTCAGAGAGCTGCCAGGTTGAAGAGCAAGATCATTCACATCGCACCCTTTTGGCCTCAACAAATTTGATTCCCTGTCCTGTGGCCTTATTTGATCCATCAACCTTGGATTCTGGTCCAGACCTGCTGTCGCACCTAACAGAAATGATTCATACGGACCATCCAAAGCTCAAGCTGATAGCTTGGTTTCTCCATATCCTGTAACAGCCAGACAACCTGTGCTCTCTTCCCCTGTTTGCCAGATTATTTTATCTTCCCTCAAACCTTGTACAAGAAAAACTTATGCTAGGAAATGGAAAAGATTTGTGCACTGGGTACTTCAAGATAATATGGACCCCTTTTCTGCACCAATTCGCACTATCCTGAAGTTTGTCATTGTTTTTTAATCAAGGGGCCAGTTCTACCACAGTAAAGGTTCTAATGGCAGCAATTTCCACTTTCCATGTTGGTCTTGATGGCTCTTCCCTTGCTTCACATAAACTATGCAAGACTTTTCCATGAGGGGGCACTTCTGTTGAGACCCCCCCCCCCAGTTAAAGATCCTACTGCACTGTGGGATTTAACTCTGGTACTGCAAGCTTTGGTCCTTCTGTCTTTTGAACCTGCAAATACTTGCAGTCTAAAATTTCTATCTTGGTCGACTTTGTTTTTGGTGGCCAATTACCTCTGCCAGATGAATTTCAGAAATCCAGGCTTTGTCGGTGAAACCTCCATACCTAACTTTTCATAAGGATAGAGTTGCATTGCAAACTAATGCATCCTTTTTGCCCAAAGTAGTATTAGAATTCAGCTTTAACCAATCTAGCAATCTACCATTTTTCCCCCAAGTTATGCAAACAGAGGCGAATATTTGTTGCATTCACTAGTTGTGCATAGGCAATTGCATTTCTATTTACACAGAACAAAATACTTCAGAAATTTAGATCAGTGATTTGTTTCCTTTGCTGAAAGGAAATTGAACACCCAGTGTTTAGAGTTTCTCTAGCCAAAATAGCATTTCCTTCATAAGTTGAACTTGCCTTTAACTAAGAAACTGCGTGCTCACTCATCAAGATTGATAGCACCTTCCTCAGCCTTTCATTCAAGAGCCTCCATAGATGACATTGTGTAACTTGGGCATCACTTCACACCTTCATCTTTTATTACAAACTGGACTTAGTTTCTAGAAGTAGGGCATAACTTGACTCAATGGTGCTTCGGAATATCCTTCCTTGAGGCCACCCTGGGATTCCAGTAGGTGGGGACTCTGTCCCATAAATTAAGGAGAATGAAAATTGGCATAATCAGGTAAAGAGGTTTTGTACTTACCATAATGTTCCATCTGTGTTGTCCATTTTCATTCTTCAACTCTCCACCTACCAACCCCACACCAATGTTTTCTGGAAGAACAAGTGGATAGAGAGAGTTTTTTGAGGTCTTCCCCTTGCATTCTATGGCTCCAGGTATAGCTTTGTGCTGCCCTTATCTGCTATAATACTGCTTAAGGTTTTTTCCATAAGAATAAAGTTTCTATTCTTTTGCTATAGTCCGCAAATGAGATCTGAGTTAGTAAGGGTTGATGCATTCTGTGTAAGGGAGAACCTCAGGAGTTCAAGGTTTGCCACAAGCTTTTACCGTGGCCAAGTCGAATTTTAGGACTTTGATCCGAACCCAACAGTTGAGGAAGAATGAAAATGGACAACACAGATGGAAAGTTATGGTAAGTACTAAACTTGTTTCTGTAAATCTGACTGGATAGAAGTGCAGTGTGTTGCAGAGCTGTAAAAGAAAGTAAAGGTGAAAACCCATACCTTTCAACTGTCCATATTTTCACAGGATGTCCAGATTTTTTACTAATAATTTGTCTGCCCTTCATAAAATTTGTGGTGTTCTGGCAAGTCACAAAGGACTGAAGTCACTAAATTAACGTACGTATGAGTTTCAGACTCCACATCCTTCAGAAAATGCATGCTAACTCAAATCCAGTTATATTCTAGCCAATTCTAATTTCATACAATCAGTATTTAAAATCTCACCCTATTTTTGGGCATTTGTTTCTTCCTATGATTTTATGCTTTGTCCAGATTTCTTGCACTAAGAGGTTGATCTGTATGTGGCAACCTTATTAAGCAGCTGAATGCAGAGATTTCAGCTGGTCTAACAACCAGTGGAAAGCAGGTTACTGACCATAAGTAGCATCTCCTTTTCTCAAGGATGTCAAAAGAATCAAGAAAGACACAACCAAAATTGTGGTTCAAAAAGTTCCAAGGATCTTTTCTTGACACTGGTGGTGAGCAATCCCCCCAGGGCAGAAGGGTCAACTCATCCGGAAGATGCCCCTTTTGGAACAGAGGGGGTCCGTGTAACCAGAGCGTTACAGATTCCTTCTCAGGCTAACCCTACCAGCGCTCCTGAGCAGCGGCCCGATTACCCCCCCCCCCCCCGAGTGTTCACCAAATGTATGGCAGTTGGAGTAGATCATCTTCGACTACAAGGATTCCAGGTGTTTCCGTATCTAGATGATTGGTTCCTTACCGCCACGACCAGGAATCTTCTCATCCACAGCCTCTCTTACACTCAAGGCCTTGCTCTTTGCTTAGGCATTACGATCAACAAGAAAAAATCTCAAATGTCCCCAACAAAAACACTGGAATTTATTGGAGCGAGCTTCGACACAACATCCTGTCAAGCCTCCCTTCCTCCTCACAGGCTCTCAAAAATAAGCCAGGTTCAAGTCTTCCTCCATAAGACTTTTGTACCAGCATGCCTTGTTCTACAACTTCTGGGTTCTATGGCAGCAACCATTACTTTAGTTCCACTAGCAAGGTTGCACATGAGACTGGTACAGTGGCTCCTTTCATCACAATGGTCGATCTTAACCCATCCTCTCGACCACTTCATACGCCTTGCAAATCTTTGCAGGAAAGAAATGCTTTGGTGGATGAAGCCAGAATCAAATCTTTGGTGTCAACTGTTATGCCTTCCCCAGCCCAGGGCCACGGTGACCACGGACGCTTCTCTGCTGGGGGGGAGCATTTTCAGGGAAAGATGGTCCAAGGCATCTTATTCCCCATGGAGGCCAATTTGCACATAAATGTCCTAGAATTGAGGGCAGTTCTCTTAGTGTTGCAACTGTTCCATACATCCCTCCCTTCCAGGACCATTGCAGTTCAATCGGACAACATGTCAGTCGTCTGGTATATAAACAAACAAGGCAGAACCAGGTCTTACCCCCTGTGTCGGGAAGCCATGAGAATTTGGCAGTGGGTGATGGCTTCCAACTGCTTTCTTATAGTAACGCACATTCCCGGGAGTTCCAACCTTGCCGTCGTGGCACGCCTTGCTGCGACCTGTTTGCTTCCCCTCTAAACAACAAATGCAGAAACCACTTTTCCCTGATTCCCCCCTCAGGGGGTGTCACCGAGGGATGCTCTGACGCATGACTGGCCCCCGGGTCTGCTGTATGCCTTTGCCCTGTTTCCCCCTCATCCCGAAATTCCTCCAGAAAGCTCAATGGTTGAGAAGCAAAGTGATCCTCATTGCCCCTTATTGGCCCCATCAAGTCTGGTTCGATTTCCTATGGCCTCATCTGATTCACAGCCCATGGATCCTGGATCAATCCCAAGGTCTGGTATCTCACCCTGAGGGACTGATTCACCCCAATCTCCACAGCCTCAAGCTCACAGCTTATTTTCTCCACTTCCGATGATTGCCAGGGTACCTGATATTTCATCTCCTGTCCGTGAGATTCTTCTGGCTTCACACAAACCTTCCGCCAGGAAAATGTATTCTAGTAAGTGGGCTAGGTTCTCTACATAGGCCAAAGATCATGACAAAGACCCTTTATCTATGCCTATTCAGAAGATCCTACAATACCTGACTACTCTTCTACATGCAGGAGCTTCAACACTGACAATTATTGTACATTTAGCAGCTATCACAAATTTTCACAATGGATTTGATAATTCTTCTGTTATGTCACACCGTCTGTGCAAAACTTTCTTGAAAGGAATATTACATGTTAAACCTTCTGTCAAGCCTCCCATAGAGCCTTGGGACTTGACTTTGGTCCTTCAGTTGTTAACAAGCCCATCTTTCGAACTTTTTAATTCATATGATATAAAATTTTTGCCTTGGAAGACTCTACTTCTAGTAGCCCTTACCTCAGCGAGATGAGTATCTGAGTTGCAGGCCTCGAGTGTCAAGAGACCTTACTTGATTTTCCACAAGGAAAGAGTGTCCCTACGTACTGACCCATCCTTCTTGCCCAAGGTCATTTTTTGGGTTTTCAATTAACCAGTCTATTGACCCTGCCAGTTTTCTTCCCTCAACAATCAAATAGAGGTGAATATCTTTTACATACCCTTGATGTTCATAGGCAACTTCATTTTTACTTGGACAGAACTAAATCTTTCAGAAAAACGGATCAATTGTTTGTGGCCTTGGTGGGACCCAGACTGGGTAAACCTGTCTTCAAAGTGACTCTATCTTCCTGGCTTAGACACGTCATTACCTATCTACCTTCAGAATAAACTGTCTTTGCCTTCCAGAGTAAAGGCTCATTCCACTAGATCGATGGCCACTTCTGTGGCTTTTCATTCCAGAGGCTCTATGGGTGATATCTGTGCAGAATCATACCCTTATCACTCATTACAAATTGGATTTGGCCTTCAGGTGACGGGCGTCCTTTGGTTCTATGGTGCTCAGGAATATCCTTCCTTAGGGCCACCCAGAACACCAGTAGCTAGGGACTTGGTCCTATCAGTAAGGAATGAGTAAAGATTTACATCATCAGATAAAGAAGGTTAAGTCTTACCATAATGTTCCATCTGTGTTGTAGATCTTTATTCATTCATTACTTCCTGCCCTCCTTCCCCCTGCCTGGACTCCTGGTGGATTTTAGGATCTCCTAGTTATGGTATTTGCTCACAGAGCCTCCTACTGTCTCTTTTACTATCTCTATAATATAAGGGTGGGAAAACTTGATCTGAATACATGATATGATCTCGATCTGATATTACAGGGGCATTATAGGTAAGTCTTAGCTGAGAGTTTTTGGCTGGCGCAAGCTTGGAAACTGACATGTCTGTTGAGAGGACGGAATCGAAGTCCTGTCAGTAATGAATGAATAAAGATCTATAACACAGATGGAATGTTATGGTAAGACATAACTTTTTATCCCTTTTGGTAAGAGCAATGTTCATGCAAACTACCACATCAATATCACCGTAAGTATGCACTCAGTGGTGAGAGACCTGGGCACACAGGTTGACAGCAATCTTAACTTTGATCACCATGTCTCCACAATGGTAAGAAGGGCATTCTATATTGCTCATCTCATAAGTAAGGTCATTGCCTCAAAAAAAAAAAAAAAAAGTTATAACCTCCCTGTACTCTTCCTTCATCAGGCCAGTAATTGAGTACAATACCCTTTTTGGGTATGTACCTTTCCAAGCACCTGCAGCAGTTAGAGACCACAAAGGTTCCTCACAAGGAAAATTCAAGGTCTTCAGCATCTGTCCTGTGCAGATCATCTGAAATAACTGTCACTTTATTCTGTTGCATGCAGACTACTCGGACGCAGTCTCTGCCTTGCATATAAGGCAACCTTTGACCCTGTTTTATTTGGAAATGCTGCATATCCAGAAGTCAAATGGTACACTGGTTGCTCACTCTAAAGGCCTTAACCTGGTATGTGACACTGGTAGAACCTACTTGGACAGATTTGTCTCCAGAGGTTACCACACCTTGGGAACAGACTCCCGCTTCATGTCAAGCAGAGTGCCTTACTGGCCCTCTTCAAACGCAGTGTGGAGGATTGGATGGGTAACTGTTAATGCACCCCAGGGGTTCCACCCATGTACCTCTTGAACAGGAGTGATAGGTGCTGATCGTGGAAATAAGGCTAAAACTTGGCTAGGCTTGAAAGGGTCCTATGATTCTATTCAACATGAGTGCATGTTTGTCTTGTGTAAGATTATTTTTCTTACAGCTCTTAAAGAGCTCTGTGTATAAGGAACCTAGATCACTTCTTCTGATCAATACATCTAAACATTCTATCTGTCTGAAAATTGATAGTCAAGCTGTAAAAAAGAGGTAGTGTGTAGAAAATCTGTGACTTAAGTTCTTGTGGGGTACTGGTCCAAACAAGGAAGATGTCATCTACAAAGCGTATATGTCTAATGTGTTATATAAAGGGATTTTCTTTTAGGGCTTTGTTTCCCAATGTGCCAGTACTAAATTTTTATAACTATTGGCACATGCTGTGCCCATTGCTACTCTGGCCTTTTGTAGAAAAAAGTCAGTTTCAAAAATAAAAGCATTATTCTCTAGAGTAAGCTCTAGGATGGTGCAGATGAGCTCAGTCTTAAGATGACAAAAATCAGTGTTTGGAGAAATACGTAGTGACACAGGTATTGATTTTGTAAGGGAATCACTGTGAAAAGTGAGGTGACATATGAAGTAACAAAATATAATTCCCTCATGACATCTGAATTTTGATACCATTCAATTAGATCTGCCAAGAAATTTTTAGTGTAACACCAGATTAACATTGTCTAATATAGGTCATAAAGACATGTCAACATGAATGAAGAGGGGGGTTCAGTGACTCATCCTCTACTTGAAAGAATGGGTCACATTGGTGGTGTAGAGGCATCTTTGTAAACTTTTGGTAGACCATAAAGGGAGGGAACAACTGAAAAATAGTCACAGTTCTTGAGAAATTCATTGAAAAGGTCAGTTTTTACGACCTGTTAGACCTGTAACCTGATGTATTTGTATTGGTAGGTAGGTGGTGTCATCATTAAGTATGCACCTCATTTGTTCAAGGTAGAACTGTGTATCCATCATAATGCCACCACCTTTATCCACTGGTCTAATCTCTAAATGTGAGGCTTCACATAGCTCTCTTAGTGCCTGTAATTGTCCAATGGACAAGTTGTGAAAGGATGTTTTATGATTATCCGATAAGGCTTGCCAGATTTCATCTTCACAGACATTAGTGAAAGCTCCAAGGAATGGATGTATATTTGGAGTAAAGGTGTGTGGTTTCTTGAAGACATTGGGAGATGAATTGGAGTCTGGAAACATTATTAATCTTGATGAAAAAACATTCTCAAATTAACAAGAACAATTAGATCAGATTGTCTGGCTGGAATGAAAGATAAACCCTTACTAAGAAGGCATACTTGTTCATAAGTTAAATTAAATGAAGAAATGTTAAAAATTAATTCTTCTGATTTCTGTTTTGTGTGGTCATTGAACTCATTTGTTCCATTTGCTTCACTCGCCCCCTCCTCACCCAACTCTTGGAGCACCCCTTTCTGAATCCTCTCTCTATAGGAAGGGGTTTGAGGAGAGAAAAAGAAGTTGCATTCATAGAAGAAATGGCTGTGGTGCACTCAGTACTTTATGGTTCACCTTACCATTTACTGGAAGAATCCTGAATGTTTCAGTGGTCTCATCTCTATCCAACGTTCAAGTGGTTATTTCAGATGGACTAAGGTTTCGATTTGAAGATGTGTCACAAGGCCATGAAAAAAAACATTCTATTTTCTAAAGTCGACTACGTCAAATTGTAGTTTTTTTCAATTTAATGGCTTGCAGTCTCCTGTCATAGTTAGCAACATTCTCGTATACGTTCTCTAGGTTTTCTTTATAGACTTCTGCTTTGAGTCTGTTTGAGATCTCATTTTGTAGATGTTTGATTTCCTTAAGCAGCAACTGTTTAGAAGGTTGAAAAAAGTTAATTACTAATTTCATGTAGTCACAACTAAGTTGCAGATTCAGTAACTGCCAGCATTTAAGTAAATTGAGGAATGTCACTCCATATGTAGGCATCTTTAAGATGTGTAATCTCCATGGCGCAGCTCTGTGATGTACGTTTAAGTCTTGAAAACATTTTCGAATACGATACTTTAAGGGATGTTAAAAGTCCATACGACTCTATCAAATATTTATTCTAAATTTTACAAGTAGCGAGGAAAATTGCCTTGGAGCTTGTAAAAATGAAAATATCCTCTTGATCGCCATTATGTTAATTATTCATAAGCCTAAACACTGAGGAGTTTCATTCACTTTTCTGATAGGTGAACCTATGAGATATGTAGGATTAGTGTTTAAATATGCATGGCATATAAGGCTTTTGTAACACACCAATTCTGTATGTATCCTAAAATTTGAACATATGTATACAGCATTTCTGATGCGTGTGTGTGTGTATTGTGAAAGCTGCCAGGCTAGCTAGATAGAATTTTGTAAATAAGTCTGTCATTGTAAATATTAATGTAATCCACAGGCTTGCTCTACAAATGTAAAGAGAACTAACTATATGTTGGGATTAAACTATATGTTGTTCTGAGATTTAAAAAAAATGCAACTACAGTGCACCCTGCTGGAAGAAAGCTGATAAGTCAAGCATTTTAGGATTGTTTGATCTCAAGCTTGGAGACAGGATGTCTGGACTAATAAATTATTTCTGTTGTTTTAATTTAAGAGATAATTACTAATGTTTTACATGTAAAATGTCTTTTATTTGCTGTGGCTTCCTGCAGGTGCAGAATTACAAAAAGAAATGTAAATTTTGAGTTTCTGTTAGCCTGGAAAACTAAATCAGAACTGTTAAGAACATTGTAATCTGAAATGACTCAGCAGTACTGTGTTATCAGTTTAAGGACAGAAACAAAGGGGTGCATTTTGTATTTTGTCTGAACCTGAACACATCAACTCACCAACATTTGCTTGTTCTGTATGTAAGTAAGATATTTATTTATAACAGTGATTTCTCTTAGAGATGGATAGAAATAACCTGGTTAGTCTAGCTGTTTTCTGTACTTATGTCAGACTATTCTACAGTATTATTTTAAAGCATTTTTCTGTGATGTCTGAACTCTGTTAGCACTGTGTCAAATTGATGATTATTGCCTTGTGTTTTTATTATTTATTATTAAATATTTTAAACCTTTCAATTGTGGCTGTTTTCTGTAGAGATAATTTAATCTCTAGAGTACTTGCATTTATTTGATGATACTGTACAAAGTCACTCCCATAGTGTTTCTGTTCTTTACACTTACTAATTGGATAATAATATTGCACAGTAAAATTGGGCACCCTTTGGTAAGTTCCTTATTAGTAGCTGATAAATAGTGGTTGGTGGCAGTGGATTACTACCTTATAGCCTAGGCAGAAAGGGACATAGCTGGCGAACCTGAGCCAGCCTTCCCAGGAGTGTCTGTGTGTTTGCTTATAAAGCGTATGTATCAGCTACTTGGGCAAGGACACAAAGCACTGGTTGGATGGAGAGGGTGCTGGAGGTTTTAGCTTGACCACTAGGCTGAGATCTGTACCCTATAGTTGTGCCAGTGGGGGGTCTTGTTGGGGATCTGGAGAGAAAGGCAGAAACCAGCCCCAGACTGACTGTGATCGCTGTGTGCTCTTAAGGGAAATTGTACTTTACTGTGTGTATATTTGTTATCCTCCCAATGTGCACGCCCCTCACTGGTGCTAGTGGTGAGGATTGAGGCTCCTTGTTTACTGGGCCAGTGCACGGGCATCACATCTACATCGAATATTAATTGGTTGATAGTGGTGAGTTAGCCACGTCACATACTAATTGGCTTATAGTGGTGTGGCTAGTGAATTCCTGTAGCTTGTGTACAGTGATCACCGAAGGTGTTTTTGTACTCTAAATAAGCCATGCACTGAATATTCAGAGTTCAGATCACAATTATTTTCTTTTATTAGCTTAGTCAGTCAGGGAGAGCAGGCAAGCATGTCAGCAGAGGAGTATGGCAAGCTGACCAGGTGCCAGTTAGCTGAGATGTGCCAGACTAAAGGACTGATGCATGGAAACCTGACTGAGGCAGACATGATTGCAGCTTTGGTCACAGCTGCATCAGAAAACGGCAATCAGGAGGATGATCAGACTGGCCGTGGAGATGTACAATACACCGAGAATGGACAGCTCAACCTTTTTACAGAGGACTTAAAATCCATCTGGAGCTAAAGAGACTTGAGTTGGAGGCCAGGAGTTTGGAAATGGAAGCTGTGGAGAAGGAGAGGCAAAGGCACCATGAAAAGGAGATGCTGACTCTTCGTCAGAGTCATTGAGGTAATGGGGAAGGGAGTATCCAGACCCCAGAAGCAAAAAAGGTCAGTAAATTTCTTCCACAGTTTGCAGAGGTTGATAATTTTGATAGTTTCATTCATACATTTGAGAGGGTATGTAAACAGTACATTGTTAACCAAAGGCTCCTGGGTATGGTTCCTAACCCCCTTACTCCATGGTAAAGTTGTAAATATACTTTCCAAATTATCTGACATTGACTGTTTTAACCATAATGCTGTAAAGAATTGTTTGTTAGAATATTTTAAATTAACACCTGAAACTTATAGGAAAAAAATTCATGACCATAGATGCAAGGCAGATGAAAGTGTGTATGAATATGTTGCTGAACTGAGCACTTATTTTCTTAGGTAGGTGAGTGGATGTCAGGTCTCCACTTTTGAAGGGCTGGCAGACCTTTAAGTGAGGGAACAAGCCCTTAGCATTTTGCCTGAGGACATGAGGATCTGGTTAGCTGATAGACAACGTGCTACTTCAGATGAGTTGGGGGAAAAAGGAGACCTATACCTAGCAAGCAGGACATCACTGCACAGGAAAGGGACACCCAGTGCTGCTCATGGTTCTGAAGGAACCCATGGTGGGCAGCCCAGACTGCCCCAAAAGAATCTGCCAGTAGCAGGGGAAGCCACTAGTCCAGGTACATGTCTAGGACCTAGGGTTAAATGTTTTGAATGCAACCAGTGAGGCCAAGTGGCATATAGATTTCCATGGAGGCAAGGTAGGGAACAAAAGGTGAGGGAGGCAGTAAATGGGAAAGACAAAATGCCAACAGTAGGTTCTCTTGAGACAAAAAGGGTACCAAACTACCACAAGAGATTATATTCTATCATAGGGAATGGCAAAGAGGCCATTGCTAAGAGACACTGCCTCTGACATAACCATTGTGAAGCCTGCAATGGTTATAGAGGAGCACTACTTGCCTGGGCAGTCTACTCCAGTCAGAGCTTTAGGAGGGACCCCATTCCAAATACCTTTGGCTAGGGTTCACCTTGACTGGGAGGGTGGAAAAGGAAGCCAGAAAGTAGGTGTGTTTGAGGATATCCCTGCAGATGTCCTGCTAGGGAATGATTTTGATAATGCAGTACCATGTGCTCATGCAGTTGCATGCAGTCAGGCTAGGAGACTAGCATGCGGGTCTGGTAGCCTGGGGGGATACCCAGTTAGACTGCACACTTGCAGCCAGGACTGGTGAGGTGGTTACTTCAGGGAGGGAGCTGCTCTGTAGCAGTGAGACTAAAGGTGAGCCACAGCTGCTTGTTGGTACTGATGTTCCCTTGGACAGAGTGACTGCAAGGGTAGAGGCGAGTAGTAGTATCCAAGCTGACAGTGAGGCATCGCTGTCATAGGATGCCAGACTTCATGTGGAAGGGGAGCTGGGAAGGGTTACAAAGAGAGAGTTGAGATGGGCTCAGCTGTCAGACCCTACATTGCAAGACCTGAGAGAGGTAGCTAGTGAGGCACCTGGTTTTCAAGGGAAGGGGGATTCTGTATACTGGGACAAAGGGTTACTGTATAGTGAGTGGACTCCTGAGGGAGGGCTAGAATGTGAGAGAATATAGCGCTTGGTAGTGCCTAGAGCCAACCATCTGGCACTTCTAGCCATAGCCCATGATATTCCCTTTGCAGGTCATATGGGCATAAAATGTACAAAGAGACATATTCTGCAGAATTTCTATTGGCCTGGAATTTCCAGAGATTAACAGGGTACTGCATGACCTGTGAGCAGTGCCAAAAGGTAGGCAAGGCAAGAGGCTAGGTGGGACCTCCTTTGATGCCTTTGCCTGTGATTCAGGAGCCATTTCAGAGGGTAGCTATGGATATTGTGGGGCCACTGAGTACCCAAGTTCCACAGGGAAAAAGTATATCCTAGTGGTAGTAGATTATATCCTACAAGATATCCTGAGGCAGTGGCTTTATCCTCCATTGAGGCAGAAAAGGTGGGTGGCAAATGCTTTATTTTCAGCAGGGTAGGTTTCCCAAAAGAAATATTGACTGACAGAGGTGCCAATTTCATGTCAGACCTGCTGGCTTGTCTTTGGAAGTATTGTGTGGTGAGGCACCTGAAGACCACCCCCCTACCATCCCCAGAATAATGGTCTTGTTGAGAGGTTAAACTCTACACTCAAGTCCATGCTACAGACAATAGCAGACCAGTTCAAGAGGGAGTGGGACAAATATTTGCCCCATCTGTTTGCTTACAGAGAGGTTCCCCAGGAATCCACAGGGTTTTCACCCTTTGAGTTGCTGTATGGGCGTCGGGTGAGGGGGGCCTCTAGATTTAATTCAAGATGAGTGGGAGGGGTGAGTGTGACTCTCACAAGGAGTCTGTTGTGACATGTGTCCTAAACCTCAGGACAAGGCTCAGGGAACTCATGGGCTTGGCCCAGGAGAACCTGGCAGAAGCCCAACAGCAGCAAAAGGTCTGGTATGACAGGAATACTCGAGCTAGAGAGTATGCTGTAGGGCAGCAGGTAATGGTTCTCATTCCTGTCAGATGCAACAAGCTGCACGCAGCATGAGAGGGACTGTACAAGGTGGTAAGAAAGGTAAGTGATGTTAAGTACATTGTAGAACTGCTAGGTAGGAGGCAGGGGCACATATTGTACCCTGTTAACATGATGAAACCTTGCCATGATAGGGAGGCCCTTGTGCTGAGTATTTGCAGTGGATTGCAGGAGAAGTCTGAGGGAGATCTGGTGATAGTGAGGCTCTGACTGACACCTTAGTGGAAGGGGTAGCAATGTCCCAGCAGCTATCTCCTACCCAGGTTCGAGAAATCCGAGCAGTGTTACAGAATTGTGGGAACATGTTCACTGGGAAACCAGGGTGCCACCCATCTGGTGCAGCAGCAGGTGGATACAGGACCCCAAAGCCCTATTAGGCAGCCCCCTTATAGGGTGCCTAAGAGAGTCAAACAGACTGTGAGAGAGGAGATACAGGAAATGTTGGAACTAGGGGTAATTCAAGAGTCCAACAGTCCCTGGGCCTCCCCAGTGGTGCTGGTGCCAAAGAAGGATGGCAGCACCAGGTTCTGTGTGGACTACAGGAAATTAGTCACACAGAGTCAGATGCTTACCCCATGCCTAGGACAGATGAAGCACTAGAGCAGCTGGGTGGAGCTAAGTACCTTACTACCATTGTCTTACCAAGGGTTACTGGCAGGTGCCCTTGACTCCCAGTGCTAGAGAGAGGTCAGCCTTTGTGACTCCTGTTGTCTTGTATGAGTTCACAAAGATGCCCATTTGGGATGAAAAATGCCCCAGCAACTTTCCAGAGGCTGGTAGATCATATCCTAGTAGGAGCAGGAGGGTTTGCCCTTTCTTACCTAGATGATATTGCCATCTACAGCCATTCCTGGCAAGAGCACCTTCAGCATGTCAAGGAGGTGCTGGGCAGACAACAGAGGCCAGGGTTGACTATTAAGCCGAGCAAATGTCAGGTGGGTATGGCAAAGGTCTCCTACCAGGGTCATAGAGCGGGGAGTGGTAAGATCAGGCCAGAACCTGCCAAAGTGTAAGCCATTCGGGCATGGTCTGCACCTGTTGCCAAAAGGTGAAGCCATTCGTGGGGACAGCAGGGTACTACAGAAAGTTCGTCCCCAGTTATAGTACCATAGCTGCTCCCCTGACAGACTTGACAAGGCAAAGCAGACCAGGTAAGGTAGTGTGGATCCCAACATGTGAGCAGGCATTCCAGAAGCTTAAAGAAGCTTTGGGAGGACCCCCTGTGTTAGCCAGTCCAGATTACAGCAAAAAAATTGTTGTGCAGGTGGATGCTTCGAACCATGGGGTGGGGGCTGTACTTAGCCAGATTTCTTCAGAGGGAGAAGAGCACCCAGTGGTTTATCTCCGTCGTAGGCTGCAACCCAGGGAGGAATGCTATGCAGCTGTAGAAAAGAAATGTCTAGCTATAGAGTGGGCACTGCAGAAACTTCAGCCTTATCTGTATGGAAGAAAATTCACTGTAGTTACACATCACAATCTCCTAACATGATTACACCGAGCCAGCCAGCAAAATGTCAAGTTGCTAAGATGAAGCCTAAGTTTGCAAGCATATGAGTCAGTGCAGCACCACAGTGGGGCTAGCAACGCCAACGCAGATGGGCCCTCAAGACAGGGAATGGGGTAAGGTATACTCAGACCTAACTCTCTCAAGCAATGTTTCTCAAGGGTCACTTAAAAAGCTAGCTTGAGTCCTCCGGGGGTTGGGGGAATATGTGAAGGCTGCCAGCCTAGCCAGATAGAATTTTGTAAATAATTCTATGCCGTTGTAAATATTAATGCACTCCACAGGCTTGTTCTACAAATGTAAAGAGAACTAACTACACACTAGTATTAAACTGTATGTTGTTCTGAGCTTCATAAAATGTAACCACAGTGCACCCTGCTGGAAGAAAGCTGATAAGTCAAGCGTTTTATGGTTGTTTGATTTTAAGCTCGGAAACAGGATGTCTGGACTAAGAAATTATTTTTATTGTTTTAATTTAAGAGATAATTACTAGGGTTTTACATGTAAAATGTCTTAATACTGTGGCTTCCTGCAAGTGCAGAATTACAAAAAGAAGTGTAAATTTTGAGTTTCTGTTTGCCTGGGAAACTAAATCAGAACGGTTAAGAATGATATAATCTGAAATGACGCCGCAGTACTGTGTTATTTTAAGGATGGAAAGTAAGAGGAGCATTTTGAATTTTGTGTGAACCTGAACACAACTCACCAGCATTTGCTTGCTCTGTATGCAAGTAAGATACTTATTTAGAACAGTGATTGCTTTTAGAGATAGATAGAAATAGCCAGATTAGTCTAGTTGTTTTCTGGGGAGTCTTATTGGGGATCTGGAGAGAAAGGGAGAAACCAGCCCCAGATTGACTGTGATCTGTGTGTGCTCTTAAGGGAAATTGTACTTCACTGTGTATACTTGTATCCTCCCAATGTGCGCACCCCTCACTGGTGCTAGTGGTGTGGATTGATGCTCTTTGATTACTGGGTCAGTGCACAGGCGTCCCATATATATATATATATATATATATATATATATATATATATATATATATACACATATGTGTGTGTGTGTGTGTATATATATATATATATATATATATATATATATGTGTGTGTGTGTGTATATATATATATATATATATATATATATATATATATATACACACACACACACAAATACATACATACATGCATACACTCATACAGAGGTTAGGAATTAGATGCCTATGTTAGTACTCTAGGCTTTTTTCATCTATAGTTCTTAAGCTGAGGCCAAATGGGTAGGTAACAGAGTTTTTTTTTTCCAGTAATCGAAGAAGCTACAGCCACTACCTTTTGTTTTAGATGTAATCATTACCAACGTACAGACTATTCCTTCAGTTTTACATTTGAAAAATATTTGATTGTCCTGTGCTACTTTTGATTGGATAGTTTTTCAAATAAACTGCACCAATGGTACGTCAAGCCAGTTGTTTGTTGACCAATATATTCATAAGAATTGCAAAGGACTCCTCTACCCTATTTAAAGACATGAAACTGCACTGTACTGCACTTCTTTTACTGGTCAACCCATAAGATTGATTGGACCAATAGCATGTTGAGTTTGCTTAATGCTTATGTTCATAAAAACCATCAAAGGTCTGGGTACTTGATTTAGATGCAATCATGATTAATTTTTCATGGTTTAGTTTATATACTGTTGTGAGTTCAATGTATGCTGTATATGCTATTAAGTAGATTCTTTTTTTTTTTGTTTTGTTTACACATTTTTAGATAGTTTGGAAGATTGTTGTAGAACTGATTCATGTTGTTCATATTTTATACAAGGTTGGATTACATAATTGACATGTGTTTTTTATGCATGTCATTCATTGATTAGTCACTGGGGATTTGAATGTGCGTTTTAAATTTGTTTAAAAGGTTTGAAATGGGTAACCCCGCAAAAGCGCTTAGTGTGATTTTTTTATATTTTATTAAAACAGAGTTCACTGTAGTCAGCCAGGTGGTCGTGTTTATTTTCCTGCATTCTTAGTTCATTTTTGATTAAACCGACCTTCGCCCAGCAGCTGTTCTTCCTTTTCTTCTCTCTCTTCCTTTATAATAGTGTCTTCTAGGATTTGGAGGGATGATCTGTCACAGTTACAGTACCATTAGAAAGACAGTTGTCCTTGACCTCTTGTGTATCTGTAATTTCAGTACTGGAACCTGGGACCTAAATCTTCACCAGCAAATAAATAAGAAACAAGTTTATAACCTCATGCCTCTCAAGCCCCTACACATTAAGCAGTGTGATTAATCTTCCTTTAAACGTTAGCTAGATAAATATCCATCAATCTATTTGCTTTTGTTTACCGGGATAGTCCACTGGGCCAGGATTGACTGATAATGGCCCACTTGAGAAAGAAGGTGAGGCATGATTAAGGGTCCTGGCAAAGATTTAATGGTCATGACACTCAGTAACCTTAAAATAACTGGCCAAATGATTGTTTCCTTCTGAGTGTAGAGTTCATGACAAAATTTATACTTCCGTCCTATTGTTAATATTTGGATGTAGCATACTTAGTCCTTTGTGTAGCTCTGGGGAGCCTCTCTTCTGTCTTTGTTAGGGTGAATTTTGTTTCATATTAGTATGTGGTCAATGCTGTTGTCTCAGATCCCACCATATTCTGGTTGGATAACTCCTGTTGAAAAGAGAATCTGAAGTAGTTAATTTCATTTGGCCTGCAACCTGTGGGATACGGATCCGATCCGGCAACTGTACAAAGCTTAGATCCGAGCTCCTAGCTCCTCCCCTTACCCATAATCCCCTGCCAACCCTGACTGACCTCAGATCTAGTTTGCCGCGCTTCTGAACAGCAGCTAGATAGCGAGCTCCTGGTTTGTTTAGGCAGATAAGTCCTCTTTTCTTAATTTTCTATATTTAAACTTGTGAGTGTTTTGTGTGGTTACGTTTCCCTTGTCATAAGCTCCCTTTTTAGATAACCTTTTTAAATTCTAGTCAATTTTTTTTTTCCTCCCCATCCCTCGCTGGTCGTAGTTTGTGTGTGTGTTTAGGGCCTACTGAGTGAGTTTTTCTTTTAGTTTAAAATGTCTGAGGCCCCAAAACCGATATTTTCTAAGTGCACCGAGTGTGGCCATAAGCTCTCCCCAGCGGATGGCCACACTCGGTGTGTCCGGTGCCTTGGGGTTGAACACCTTTCCTCTGGGTGTTCTATCTGTGCAGCGTTCAACCCCAGGGCACTGAAGGACCGGAGGTCGAAGCTGATCCTAGCGGGACTCTTGCCCCCGGATTCAGCTTCATCCCCCGGTGCTTCTGTGGCCTCCTCCCAGGCTTCGGTGGCGGCCACTCCTGCCTCTCTCCCCCCGGCCGGGACTCAATCTCCTGCTTTAGCGCCGGAGGAGAGGGAGGCCAGGAAAGAAAAATGGAGGGAGAAGCACCACAAGCGGCGGGCCGAGGCCTCTGCTTCGGGCCCCCCGGCTAAGCAGGCTTCTCCCTCCACGGCTTCTAGGTCTCCTCCTTCTCTGCTCCGGTCTCCATGCTTCTCACTGGGACCCGAGGAGGAGGAGACACGATCTCCGTCGAGGTCATCGAGGCGGCACTCCCGGCCAGCCTCGATGGCCTCATCGAGATCAACGCGTAGCCATTCTGAAGCTGATTTGGACCGGGTGATGTGAAGGTTCATCCAGGCCCAAATGCAGATGGGAGTGCTCCTGCCTCCACCCCCCTCTGGGGGGGGAGCTCAACACCTTTCTTTGCCCCGATAGCTCCTTCTCCGACCCGCTTTCCCGGGTTCGGAGCGCTCGGAGCCGGGCAGCGTTGGAGCCGGGGGTGGGTCAGTGCCGACAGTATTTGGTACTTCGGCTCAGACTCTTCCTTCGAGTTTACCGGATCCGAGCTCTCGGCGCCGTGCTCTGAGCTTCGGATCCGAGGGGTTTAGTGTGCCTTCGGCTCTGTCCAGGTCGGAGCACACTGGCCCTTCGGATCCGATGGTCTCGGCGCCGGCTCCGATCCATCCATCTGATCCGAGTGAGGGTCTGCTCTCGGATCCCAGAGAAAGTGGCTCTCCCTCGGCCTTCGATGTGGTGGAGAGGGCTCTGTTGAGTGCATCCAGGCCCCCGCTCCCTGCTATGGTTCCATCCCGCACTCCCTCTCGTTTTTGGGTAAGGCTTCTGTCACCCGGCCACAGGGACAGCCTGCTTTGACGTCTCAGGTCGTTCCCCTGGAACAAGACGTTGCTGGTGAGTTGTCCTCTGACAGTCCCCCCGTGGATGTTCCTCACAAGCGGAAGTGCAAGAGGAGGCACGTGGACTCCCCCGAGTCCTTGACAGAAGACACGGATTTGGATGAGGGGGAAGGCTCCCCAAGGTCACCCCCCCCCCCCCGAGGATGTCTCCTTCGGAGACATCATGGAAATGCTTAGGATAAGAGGGGGGTGTTTTGCCCCCAAGGCTTCCTCGGACGAATTCGTGTTCCTGGAGGCGTTCGAAGCAGGCCCATCTATCTCTTGGGTGTCCCCTCCGGCCGACCCCTTAGTGGACCTTATAACCACTAGGGCATGGAAGGAGCTGGACACTGTGTTGCCAGTCCCCAAACGTCCTGACAAGATCCTGAGCCCACCGGCAGAGAAATCCCATTGGAGCAAGGGACCCCCCGTAGATGCCATGTTGGTGGCGGCAGCCACCAAGAGGGAGTTAGCCCAAGAGAGTCCCTCAGTCCATCCTCCGAGCAAGGAGTCTCGCTCAATGGACCGTCTTGGGAAGCGGGTCTTTAGTTCAGCAACCTTCACTGTAAGGTCCTTGAACTACATGGCACATATGATTCGACTGCAGCGAGACGTTATCAAAGAGTACGCTGCATCGCCCCCAGAGTCCATGTCGGGGGAGGACAAACAGTTGTACTCCACTCGCATGGCCACTCTTAGGTCTATATCCAACACCTCTATGCGGCTTTTATCCCATGCTACAGAGGGAGCTGCTAGAGCCAGTGGAGCAGGCCTAGTTATGAGGCGCCAGGCCTGGCTCCGACATTGTGATTTCGCGGAACCCTTCAAGGCGTCCTTTGCGAATGCCCCCTTTGATGGTTCTGCCCTATTTGGCAAGACAGTTCGCGAGACTTTGGTCCAGAGCGAAAAGGACGGGAAGACGTCTGCCGTCGGAGTCCGCTTCTCTGCTCCCCAGAGGTCCTTCTCCAAGAGCCAAAAGGGACAGAAGAAGATGTGGTTCCAAAAGTTGCAACAATCCCAGTCCGCTCCGGACTCCCAGTCCTTCCGCGGCAGAGGAGGACAGGGTGGACGCTGCCCTAGAGGCAGAGGGGGCCCGAAGAGCTTTGGGTCCAGAGAAGCCTTCTCTGATCGGCCCATGCAGCATCCCTGAGGGGTTGCCCGACTGCTCCACTCTGGAGGCAGTCGGGGGGCATTTCTCGAAGCACTTGGCAGTTTTGGAGTCCATTACAACAGACTGCTGGGTGCTTCGTATCATATCCAGAGGATACAGAATTCCCTTTTCCTACATTCCCGACACCCCCGGAACCTCCCCGATGTTCCACCCAATCAGAGGGAGGCAGCAGCTGCGGAAATTCGGCTGCTTTTAGAAAAAGGAGCCATCCAGCACGTCCCCCCAGGCCAGTCCGGATCGGGTTACTACTCCAGGTTCTTTTTGGTGCCAAAAAAACAGGGGACCTAAGGCCCATCCTCTATCTTTCCCTATTAAATCTGTCAGTAACCAAAGAAAAGTTCCGGATGGTCACTCTTCTATCTATCCTCCCCCTCTTGCGGGAGAATGACTGGATGGTCCATAGACCTCAAGGACGCGTACTACCACATATTGATGGACGAACGGTCCAGGAGGTTTCTCCGCTTCCGGCTGGGAGCCAGTCATTATCAATTCAGGGTCCACCCCTTTGGTCTCACCTCAGCCCCCAGGGTGTTCACCAAGGTATTAGCAGTGATAGCGGCCCACCTGAGACTCCAGGGAATGCAGGTCTTCCCGTACCTGGACGACTGGCTCCTCACCGCCCCGACAAGGCATCTACTATGCTTAGCCAGGGACTACTTTCTCAACCTTGCTCCGCAACTAGGGATCACTATAAACTCGGAATAGTCCTCTCTCACCCCGACTCCGGTGATAGATTTTATCGGTGCCAAACTGGACACCAGCCGCCAACTAGTCGTCTTAACTCCCGACCGGTTGCACACTTTGAGGGCACATGTGCGGGCCATCTTTCAATCTTCAAAACCTCCAGCGAGATTGGTTCTGAGGGCCCTGGGGTCCATGGCAGCCGCTATAAACCTTCTTCCCATGGCGCGTCTGAATGAGGATTTTACAGTGGACTCTCCAAGTCCAATGGTCCCTTCATCAATACCCCTTGAGTCACCCCATTTCTCTCAGCAGGGCCTGCAAGAGGGCTCTCATTTGGTGGCTTCAATCGCCGGACCTCCAGGCGGGACGCCAATTTGACACTGCCCCCCCTCTCGCCACGTTGACCATGGACGCCTCTCGTCTTGGGTGGGGGGGCATTACTCGAGCAGGACTGTCCAAGGCACATGGAACATTTCGGAGACCTTATTGCACATAAATGTTCAAGAGATGAGGGCAGTGCTGTTGTCGTTGCAAGCACTTCAGAGCCTTCTGCCTGTAGGAACAATTGCAATCCAGACAGACAACATGTCTGTGGTATGGTATATCAACAAACAAGGGGGAACTAGGTCTTACCCACTCTGTCAAGAAGCCATGAGAGTGTGGGAATGGGCGATCTCCACCAACCACTTTCTCATTGCAATGCACATTCCGGGACGGACCAACATCCTGGCCGACAGACTGAGTCGCACCATCCTTTCACCTTACGAGTGGTCCCTCAATCCACGAGTAGCGAGTTGAATTTTTGCTGTTTGGGGGCAGCCCTGTTGCGATCTTTACACATCTCCCTCAAACACGAAATGCAACAATTACTTCGCTCTCATTCCCCCTGCTGGGGAAGCCCCAAGGGACACCTTGGTGCATGCTTGGCCACCCGGTCTTCTCTATGCCTGCCCTCCTCTTCCCCTCATGCTGAAACTTCTTCAGAAAGCCAGTCGGTTGGGGAGCAGGATGATCCTCATTGCCCCATTCTGGCCTCGCCAAGCTTGGTTCCCTTACCTCTGGTCTCATCGAGTGAATCTGCCCTGGATTTTAGATCCCCTTCCGGATCTAATCTCCCACCCCCTGGGGCTCCCACTTCCCGACCTGGCCAGCCTCAAGATTACGTCTTGGCTGCTCCAGTTCCACTTGTAGCTAGGGCTCCCGGTATCTCTTCTCCAGTTAAAACTATCCTAGTAGCAGCGCACAGCTAGGACTCCCGGTATCTCTTCTCCAGTTAAAACTATCCTGGTAGCAGCGCACAAGCCCTCTACTATGCAGGTCTATGGTAGTAAATGGAAGTGTTTCTCTATCTGGGCAGAACGCCATAATTTGGACCCTTTTACAGCCCCCTTGTCTGCGGTGCTGGACTTGCTTTCAGGTCTTTTTAATGGCGGAGCTAGCTGTTCTACGGTGAAGGTTCAGTTAGCAGCTATCTCTCATTACCATGTAGGTACTGAAATGCAAAATGTTCCTAAAGGGCACCTTTCTTCTTAGACCTCCGATAAAGGAAGTGGTACCTCCATGGGATTTGACCTTGGTATTACAAGCCCTGACAGCCCCTCCCTTCGAACCGGTGTCTTCAGTAGACCTCAAATATTTGTCTTGGAAAACAGCCTTTCTTGTGGCTATTACTTCAATCAGGAGAGTATCTGAATTGCAAGCTCTTTCTGTGAAACCCCCATACCTAGCCTTTCACAAGGATAGGGTTTATCTCAGGACCAATCCCTCCTTCCTCCCGAAGGTAGTTTCTGAATCTAATATTAACCAATGTATCAATTTGCCAGTCTTCTTTCCTAACTACCAGAACAAAGGGGAGTACAGACTACATTCTTTGGACGTGCACAGACAACTTAGATTTTACATTCGTAGGACATCTGGTCATAGACAATCCGACCAGTTGTTCGTCTCCTTTGCCAAATTTAATCTAGATAAACCGGTCTCGAAAGTTTCCTTATCGAGATGGATTTCACAGTGTATCATTACAGCGTATCAAAATTCCGGCAGGCCCGCACCTCAAGGAGTTCGTGCCCATTCAACTAGGGCTATGGCTACATCTGCCACCTTTAAATCCAGGGTTTCCTTGGATGATATCTGCTCAGCAGCCACTTGGGCCTCATCTCATACCTTCATCAATCATTATAAATTGGACATTACCTCCATAGGGAGAACTTCTTTTGGCTCCGCAGTGCTCCGGAATATCCTTCCATGAAGGCCACCCAAGGTTTAGGTAGCTGGGGACTATGTCCCACAGGTTGCAGACCAAATGAAATTAACTACTTCAGATTAAGAAGTTATGTACTCACCATAACGTTCCATCTGAGTAGGTAAACTTAATTTGTCTTCAACCATCCCCCCCCCCCTCCGTCCCCCTGACCTTCAGATGTGTTTCATGTCATATAGTGATGTACCATTTCTGATAATGTAGTTAGTTATCCACTATAGTGCTTGCGGGCAAACTTGATCTGAGGACAGTCAGGGTTGGCAGGGGATTATCGGTAAGGGGAGGAACTAGGAGCTCGGATCTAAGCTTTGTAAAGTTGCCGGCTCTGATCCGAGATCAGATCCGTATCCCACAGGTTGCAGACAAATGAAGTTTACCTACTCAGATGGAATGTTATGGTGAGTACATAACTTCTTATTTTTGAACTTCTGGAAAGCCTTCTGGTTCTCTGTGGTGAAATGGTACTTAGTACCATCTTAGTTTGCTCAGCGACGATTCCCTTGATTTTTTTTTTTTTTTTTTGGCAACTACTGGTGGATCTCGATTCCTGTTTGTGGACTGGAAAAAGTTTTGCTTGTCATTTGTTGTGGACTATAAATTTGAGGCCCAAATCTGGCATGTCAGACAGCAATCCCCATGGGTCGTCATCTGCTTTCAGTCCCCTTTTGCAGGCACTTCCCTTTTGGGATGTCCAATTTCAGCAAGCTTTGCCTTATCTACTATAAGGGTCTTGTGGCTTAGTAGTAAGAGAGTTCCTGGGTGGTTAACCTCCGTTTCTTCTGGCTTCATTTCCTCTGGGTATCAGTGTTTTCCAGAATCTCTGTAAGGGAGGATTCTTCTTGATCTTTTAAAGGAAAATCTTGTATTCATTTTACTTTATGAAAAGCATGTCCATTTCAGTACAGGTTCTTTTTTTTTTTTCAGTTTCCTGTAGGGTGGCAGTGGGGATGAATGTTGTGGCTCTTCACTTTCAAAATTGTTCTGCAGTCTGTGGGTGAGACTTTTGTAGTAGTGACTGGACTCAGGTTGTATTAGCTATTCATTTCTGATGCCTTTGGGTAAGAGAAATGTGTATCTTTTGCTGTAAGGGAATTGGATTTTCTATTCCATTGTACATTCTGTTCCACTGGAGCTGGCTCCATGCTGGCCCGATATTTTCTTTTTTCCGAGTAGCTGCTTCCAGGGCTTACTTGCTCTGTACCTGGTAGACTAGGTCACAGCAGCTTTTCAGAGCAGCTCTCTACTTTTTAGCCATATTTCCTTGTCTGCTGCCTTGGAGTTGGCCATGGTAGGTAGCGGTCTGCCACTATTCAACTTTCTCACTGATCACTGGGTTGTTCTCCATCTTGCACTCTGGCAGTTTACTTATGATCCTGCCTAACTATAGAACCTAGCAAGGAGGTCCTTTGTTTTGGATAAAATAGATGAGTTTATAATGATATAGAAAATCTGTTTTGTCAGAATTCAGCACATTTATTGATTTACCGTTTGTTTTGTTTAACTGGGTGGTTGAGCTGGTTCAAAACCCTTTTTAACCATTAGCTGGGCCAAGATGCAAAATAAACTACTATACAAATGGATATACTTGGAAATTAGCAACGACATCTGCAGATATGTACAAAGGAATGTAACTTAGAAGTAGACCAAGATATGTGGTCAAGCCAAATAGGTAACTGAGATAAGTGCATTTATAGAGTTACATACAATAAGTATAAACAGCAGAATGCTACACACTTAACTGGAATATAAAACATAAAAATGGAATCCGTGTATTTATGTAAATGGGCAGAGATACAGATTAGAAAATAATAAAAACAGAGTATGTGATTAAAATGCTGTATACAAGTATGAGACATCATTGCATTGGAGTTAATGCATTGAAGTAATCAGCTTGGAGCAAGAAAGTAACAGAAGAATAATGCAAAGCAGTTGGAGTAATATACGACGCATTATTTTAAGAATTGGCTGCACCTTTACCATTAGAGTTTGACCTCCACACCTCCAGTCTCTTAACACTGAGATTGTACAATTTGAATAAATAAGAAAGTAAATTGGAAAAAAAAAAAAAACCTCCCCTTTCAGCAAAGCAGCACTCAATCCAAGACATGGTCAAAACATACTCTTTGCTTAGTATTGACTAAACAGTACATAAAAGGTAGTGTTTGTTCCTGTGAAAGATATGGTCTTGTGCATTAATTGATCTAGACGGGGTAATTTTATTATATCTTTGCTTGTGCTCATTCCATTTAGACTTCACTGTTGGATTTTACAATTCATTGGGTGATTATGTAGTTATGCATCTTTATAGCAGCTGCGGTGTCAAATTACTGCAAGCGATTTGCATAAGGGTGCTTTCTAATGGTAGAGGGATGAAGTGATAAGTATATACAGCTCAAGCATGCGTATGTTGTCTGCACACAGTGTACCAACGTGCACTGCTATGGAAGTGTGGATGCATTTCTGTCCTATAGTGACAACTTGGGGAAGAACATTTTTGAATCTTGGTGAAAAAGATGAACCCGGCTATAGAACCCATCATAGTGGGGGCCTCCTCTTGGATAAACTGGTTATGGCAAGAACTCCTTTCTTTTACTCAAGTGTTGTACTTGAATAAAGTATGATGTTAAGTTGTCCAATCTCACCTTCGTTCTTGCTGGATTGGTTCGGAGCTGATCCTCGGCTCCGACTCAGCCACTTTCTCTAGCTCTGGAGCTCTTTACTGGCTCAAGGCTACCCCTTATCCCAGAATGCCCAGCGTCAGCTACCCAGATCTCATTTGCCGCTTTAGCTGCGAGGTTGCGTCAATACTGGCTCAGGCTTAGTATAACTTTTTTCTCTATTTAAAGTCAAATAATTTACCTGAAAAATTGGTATATTTTGTTCTCTGTTATAGTAGTTTGTAAGTTTATTTAGTCGTAAACCCCTTACCTCATCCTTTGTGTTTTTTGTGCTGTGTTGGCTGTCGCCCCTTAGTCGCTAGGCCTTCTGTTGTTCCCCGAACTCGTTTAAGTTAGAGAGTTCTTCCCTTCCCCTTCCCTCACTTAAGGACAGCCATTTAAGTTAGAGGCTCTCCTTTAAGATCTTTATTAATATAATTTTTTTTATTATTGTAGTGTGTCTTTTTGTGGTACTTCAAAATGTCCAAGGAAGTTAAAACCTCAGGCTTTAAAAAGTGTGACTCATGCTGTCAGAAGATGTCTCTGACAGATGGGCACACTAGTTGTGTGTACTGCTTGGGGGCTCTGCACCTGCAGGACTCTTGCTCTATTTGTCATGCCTTTAGTCCAAGGGTCCTGCAGGAGTGGAAAAACAAGCTAATCCTCCGTGGATTGTTGAAACAGGATTCTCTGGCTAAAGCATCTCAGCCAGTGAAATCTTTGAAGTCAGTCAAGCCATCGGCTCCATGTTCAGAACTGACCTGTGAGCTTGACAAACCAAGTGTGTCGGTGCCCTCTAACACAGACAAGTCTACTCTGTCGGCTCCAACTGTTTCCTCGGAGCCAGAAACGAGCTAGGTCTCCTTCATTAGAGCCGATTCTGTCAGTGCCACAATCACCCTTACTTCAGAGCAAAGCCAGTCATCGCTCATCTTCCCACTCTTCTCGATCCTCGAGGTTGTTGGATCAGGGTGTGGAGCGAGTGGTCAGTAGGTTGCTGAAGTCACAGGCCCTTGCAAAAATTCTTTTCAGCCCGCCTCAACAGGCCTCTGCTCCATCTGCTTCTGATTCCTCCTCCGACTATGCTTATTTCGGAGGCAGAGTCCATGGATGTTCCGATAGTGGTTCCTTCGGCTCCGATGTTGGCTCCAATTACCTCGGTTCTTCCTTCCATCGAGGTATCCAGGCGCCGAAGCTCTCTCGTCTGCTCCAAGGGGGAAGTGGCATCGGACCCTTGTTTGACCCCACTCTCCCTCTCTGAGTGTCTGCTCAGTTTAGCTCGGCTCCCACATCGGCCTTGGAGCCGTCACCCTCAGCGCAGAGTGGGATTCCTGTCTCTTCGGAGCTGGAACCCTCTTTGTGTTGAGACCGTGATGCTTTCGAGATCATGTGGAGAGTGCTGTCCCCACAGACGGCCCCACTATCAGTCCCATCGGCTCCATCCCCCTCGGTGCCTGTGCCAACCTCTGCTCCTCCTCCACCTAAAGCATAGGGATCCTATACCCCAGGACACCCCATTGGGTGAACCCTTTTCTTCCGAAACCTCCCCAGAACATTCTGAGCAGGCTTTCCAGAAGAAAAAGTGCAAGAGGCAGCACCAAGACTCCCCTGAGTCTGTCACCTCAGATACAGACCTGGATGAATCGGAGGGGGGGTCTCCAAGGTCCCCCTCTGAAGATGTTTCCTTTTCGGACATCCTTGAGATTCTTAGGCAGAGGTGTAGTTGGACTTCCTAGCCCCCTCTGAGGATGAGTCTGTATACCTGGACGCATTTGGTTCCCAACCTTCCACCTCCTGGGTGTCTCTGCCTTTTGATCCACTCATGTCTGTAGTGTCTCGAAAGGCTTGGTCAGCTCCAGATTCCATGGAACCTGTCCCGAGGAGACCTAATAAATTTATCACAGCTTCCCAAGACAAACAATTCCTGACCAAAGGTGTCCCAGTTGATGCCATGGTGGTAGCAGCAGCGACAAATAGAGAGTTAGCTGAAACCTCCTCATTTGTCCATCCACCGAATAAAGACTCTCGTACGAAGGACAGATATGGGAAGCAAATGTTTTCATCAGCAACCTTCTCCCTTAGGTCCCTGAACTATCTTTCCCATTTTACTAGGCTTCAGAGGGATCTCCTAAAAGAGCTTGGAGATACCCTACAAGATCCATTGCTGAGGGGGCTTCAGCCAAGGTAGCTACCCAGCTGGCGACTTCAAATTCAATAGTCAACTCCTCCATGAGGCTTATTTCATATGCAGTCGATGAAGCGAGCAGAGCTGCAGGAACAGGAGTGGCTCTTAGGAGACATTCTTGGCTGTGGCTGTCAGTTTGCGGAACCTTTCGGAGCGTTCTTCACCAATACCCCCTTTGATGGCACTTGAGCCTCAGGTGAAAGGTTTACCAGGTGCCAGCAGGAAGGCAAGAAGCACTCTGATGTGGGAGTCCTTTTTTCCACTCCTACCAGACCATACCCAAAGGGTCAGAAGGGTGGAAAGATGTGGTTTTAAAAATCCCAGAGACCCTTGCCTGACACACGTGGTGATTTTTCCCCCAGGGGCAGAGGGGAAAACAATAACAATGGCAGACGCCGCCCTTGTGGCAGAGGGGGTCTGCAAAATCAGGGTGACAGACATACGTTCTCTTCCAAACCCAATCAACATCCCTGTAGGGATGCCCGACTGCTCAACTCTGGAGGCACTTGGGGGAAGGCTTTCATTGTACCCAATCGCCTGACAAAATATTACAAAAGACAATCCATTATATCTGGAGGTTACAAGATTCCCTCCATCAGCCCCCTCTTATTTCAAAAAAAATCCATCCCAGATGTTCCACCCAATCTAAGGGATCAGGCAGTCACAGATGTTTCAAGACTGCTAGAAAAAAGAGCCATCCAGGAAGTCCCTGCAGACAAGTAGGATCTGGAACTTATTCAAGATTCTTTTTAGTGCCCAAAAAGTCAGGAGACTGGAGACCAGTTCTGGATCTCAGCAGATTAAACAAATCTGTACAAAAAAGAAAAGTTTTGGATGGTAACATTGCAGTCCATTCTCCCCTTTCTGGGTCAGGAAAATCGGATGTGCTCCATAGATCTTCAGGACGTGTACTATCATTTAAAAATGGACAGACTGTCCAGGAGATTTCTACACTTCTAGCTAGGGGCCAGTCATTACCAATTCAAAGCTCTGCCCTTTGGTCTCACCACAGCCCCCAGTGTGTTCACTAAATGCATGGCAATAGTAATGGCTCACCTGAGACGTCTAGGATTCCAGGTGTTTCCTTATCTGAACATCTGGCTCCTCACTGCTACCACCAGACAACAAGTTATAGAGGCACGAGATTACACCATCACATCCTGTGCTCAACTAGGCATCACAATAAACTTCAAAAAATCTGCCTTGTTGCCCTGTCAATCTATTACATACATAGGAGCAGAGCTAGACACAAGAAAAATGATTGTAAAATTGCCACAGGAAAAAGTTTCCATTATTCGATAACAGGTGTCACTTCTCCTGAGGAGCAAAAGAATTCAAGTCAAATATGTTCTTCAAGCTCTAGGGTCCATGGCAGCAGCCATTCTTCTAGATGTTCTTCGTCTTCCATTGCTGCAGTCCTGACTATTGGGTATAGTCCGCGTCCAGTCGGCCCGAATACCAGAGTATAAGGCTGACGTCGGTCAGGGCGCATTAGACTGACGTCAGTACGTCAGGGTACTAATGCGCATGACCGACGTCATATCCTCAGTCTTTTTTGCCGCATGGTCCGATGCAGAAGCAGTTTTGCGAGTGCAGGTTGGCGTTCTGAAATATTTCCGAAACCGGAGTTTCAGACCGAAACAGAGTTGGCTAAGTACCCGTTGGGGAACATTTTGGTTTTTCTTGCCTCAGTATTTTACCGGATGTCAGAAAAAGTGAATAACTGTATTTCTTGTGGGAAACAGATACCTCATAGGGATTATCATACCTTGTGTATACCTTGTTTAGGGCCTGAGCACGACGTTGTTGGTTGCCGCTCTTGTGCTAGGTTTAACAAACGCACTATTAAGAGGAGGTTAGACTGTGCCAGGTTAGTGTTTGGGAAGCGTTGCAATTATAAAATGCCGTCGGATGCTCCGACGCCCGCTTCCTCCAAGAAGCGCAAGGATAAAACAGTGAAGCCTAGGGTTGATGAACCGGCAGTTCCGGACGTCGGTTCTTTAGAAGGCTCAGTGGAGCCGGAGGTTTTGCCAGGAGTTTCCATGGAGTCCCAGGCTGAAACTATACTATTACAGGATGTGCCCTCTCAGGAGGTAGGCCAGGCTGAGGGGCTTCTCAGGTGACTGTTCTTCCCTCACTTCCCAAGGTAGTTAGAGCCTCTCCTTCTGTTGCCAAAACTTCTTTGAGAGGTAGGCCTAGTTCAGCTTCAGTGGGGGCTTCTCCTAGCATTTCGGTTCTGTACCTAAGAAACATATGCTTAAAATGGCAGAGGATTTGATTACTATGATTAGAGGTTCTATGCCCCCGCCTGATAAGAGGCCTAGGGTGGAACCGAAGTTTGATAGTTTTGAACAGTGTTCAGAGGCTTCAGAATCTTCTGTGGAAGATATGCAGGAGTATCCTACTTATTCTGATTCTGATGTGGATGATTCCACTCCTACAGCTTCTCCGCCTGAAGATTTTTCATTTTCAGAGACTCTGCATTCCATGAGGGAGCACTTTAAATGGGAAGGCCAGGATTACTCTGATTCCAGGAAAAGGCTTAGGGAATTCTTGTTTTTACCCCAGCATAGGCCTTTAGCTATTCCTCCTGTGTTGAATGTGGTGGAAGATGTTTTTGCAGAGGCTTCCCTGAACCCTGACTCTTTGCCTCCTGCTCCTGTTAAGCCTGATAGGTATTATAGGGTGCCCGAAGCTCATAAATATTTGTTTAAGAGTCCTAGGGCGGACCCAGAAACAATTTCTCAAGGGCCTAAAGGTGTTAAGGCTTCTGTGGTTAAAAATCCTGTTCCCACTGATAAAGAGGCAAGGGCTTTGGATAGGTGGGGAAAGAAAGTGTATACTTCTTCCACTCTAGCCATGAGAGCATTGAATTGTCAGTTTCACATGCTAAAATATCAGAATTATCTCCTTTCACAATTGAAATCTAAGGTGGATGCTTTGGCGGAAGGTATTGAGTGTAAAGAGTTGCTGGATTTGGTTCATGTGTCTGAACAAGTGGGTAAGCATTCTTTGCAATGTGGTTTTGATGCTGTACAGGCCTCCTCGAGGGTGGCTGCTACCAGTTCTGTTCTTCGCAGGCATGCCTGGTTGAAGGATCAGAATTTAGCTGAGCATGTTAAGACAAGGATTTTGGATGCTCCTTTACAGTCTGATGTGTTGTTTGGATCGCCTGTGGAAGCAGTTTTAAAGAAAATGGAGGACAAAGCTAAGTCTATGCAAACTGTTAAAGATTTTTGCAGGTGCAGCCACCAAAGTTTAGTAGAAATTGGCCTGCTAAGGGGTGGACATACCCTGCTTATGATTCCCAGTCTAGGGGTAGGTCTAGACGTGGTAGGGGCAGGGCTCAAGGTTCTTTTAGGCCTAGACAAGGGAGTTCACCTGCTCAGACTTCGGGTGAGGGCAGGGGTCAGTCCTTTCGTAAACAGACCCAATGACCTGTCTTTTCAGCTGCCAGCAGATTCCCGCCTGGCAGCTCCTTTGGGAGGAAGACTGTCTCTTTTCAAAGAAAATTGGGATTTAATTACTCAAGACAAATGGGTGTTGGATATCATTCACCACGGTTACAGATTTTATTTCCATACAATGCCCCCTTTCAAAGGCATGCCAGACGTTCCTCCTCCACAAAGAAAAGAGGCTCACAAGCAAGTTTCTCAGTTACTTCAGATAGGGGCCATTCAGCCAGTCCCTGTATCAGAAAGGGGCCTAGGATTTTATTCTCGCCTGTTCCTTGTACCAAAGAAGGGGAACACGTGGAGACCAATTTTGGATTTATCTCTCCTCAACACGTTTTGGACATTCCCAAGTTCAAGATGTTGACGTTACAACAGCTTTTACCTCTGCTGGGCAAAGATCACTGGATGGTAACTTTAGATCTCAAGGAAGCTTACCTTCATGTGCCTATAAGGCTAAGTTGCAGGAAGTATCTGCGGTTTCGAGCTGGAAATTCTCATTATCAGTTCTCTGCATTGCCCTTTGGCTTATCTACTGCCCAGAGTATTCACAAAGGTTCTGGCTCCAGTGATAGCTTACTTCAGGCTTCAAGGAATTCAAATCTATCCTTACTTGGACGACTGCCTGATTCTGGCTCAAGAAAAGGAAGACCTTCTACAGCATCTGGAATATGTTATAGCAGTGCTAAGATGCCTAGGGTATTCTGTGAACGAAATAAAGTCCAGTCTAGTACCCTCTCAGGACATGTGCTTTCTGGGTGTGAGACTGAATACAGCAGCCCAGATGGACGGTTTAACCCCGGACAAACAAAAGAGTCTGTCACTTTACTTCCATCAACTATCTCATCAGTCCGTGCTGACTGCAAGGACAGTCCTTCAAGCATTAGGGTTCATGGCATCTTGTATTCTGGTGCTTCCCAATGCCAAACTGCATATGAGGAAGCTACAGTGGTATCTCAAAATGTATGGACACAGCACTGCCAGGATTTGGACACTGTCATTCAAATAATACCTTGCCTTCGAAAAGAATTCTTGTGGTGGGCTCAGGAATGTCACCTAAACAAGGGACTCTCTGTGACCCGGCCAGAGGCAAGTCAGATCTTAACGACAGATGCCTCGGACCTTGCTTGGGGAGCTCATCTAAATGGAAAGTGGATACAAGACAAGTGGCCTGCCAGACTACAGCATCTACATATCAACATGAAGGAGATGTTAGCAGTCCAGTTTGCATTAATGGCTTTCAAGGAGTTACTTCTTCCAGGGCAGGTGTTGATTCTAACAGACAACACAACTGTCATGTGGTACATCAACAAGCAAGGGGGAACACATTCTTATCCTCTATGCAGGCAAGCAATGATTTTATGGGAGACTGCGCTAAGCTTGCAACTAACTCTTCAGGCAAGGTTTCTGCCAGGAGCACAGAACTCCTTAGCAGATGTGTTAAGCAGACAAATCATGGATCCCCACGAGTGGAAACTGGATCTTCATGTATTTCAGAAACTGACAGTGTCATGGGGAACTCCAGACATAGATCTGTTCGCTTCTCCACTAAACCACCAGCTGCCAAAGTATTGCACAAAGGGGTTTCATCACACAGCTTGGAAAGTGGATGCTCTGTCTTTCAGTTGGAAAAACCTTCATGTGTATGCCTTTCCACCTCTGCCTCTTCTTCCAAAGGTACTATTAAAGGTCAGACAAGACAGGCCAAGGATGATTTTGATAGCTCCAGATTGGCCTCGGCAACACTGGTACCCACTACTACGGAGTCTGGTGCAGAAGCCTCCATGGCCTTTACCTCTGATTCCTCATCTGTTATCTCAGAAGGACGGTCATCTGCTCAATGTCAAGCTTCATTCTCTTCATCTAACAGCCTGGCATATTCTGTGTTGAAACACAACAGGTCTCAACTTCCTCAACAAGTTTTAAATGTGATTATGGAAGCTAGAAGACCTAGTACAAGGAGAGTGTACGCAGAAAAATGGAAGAGGTTTTTATTTTGGAGTACAGCAAAGAATTTGGAGATTTCTGAGCCTAATTTGAGTGTGGCTCTTCAATATCTTACTGAGTTATTGGACAAAGGTTTGTCCTTCTCTTCCATTAAGATTCATGCTGCAGCAATTTCAGCTCACTATGATTGTGACCCACCTTTGTTTTCGCATCCTTTGTTCAAGCAGTTTCTTAGAGGGCAAAGAATATAAGACCCCACGTAGAGCTCCTACTCCTGATTGGGATCTCAATTTTGTGTTGGGAAAACTTACTCTACAACCTTTTGAGCCTGCAGCTACTGCTGAATTGAAATACTTGTCATGGAAGACTGCTTTTCTGTTGGCTATTACTTCTGCAAGAAGGGTGTCTGAGTTGCAGGCCCTTATGGCAGTAGAGCCCTTTTGATTTTCCATAAGGATAGGGTATCATTACGCACTAATCCTTTCTTTATGCCTAAGGTGGTTTCTAGTGTGGCTTTAAACCAAACTATTCATTTGCCTACGTTTTATGCAGACCCTCAAAATAAAGGGGAAAAGATTTTGCACACTTTAGATGTACACAGGCAATTGCGTTATTATTTAAGCAGAACTAAGGATTTTAGGCAGTCCCAGCAGTTGTTTGTTTCTTTTGCTTTGAGTTCACAGGGCAAGCCTGTGTCAAAACAAACTATTTCTAGGTGGATTGGCTTTTGCATTGCATTTTGTTATTCCCATCATGGCAAGGAGATTCCAGCTGGGATTAGGCCTCATTCCACTAGGGCTACTGCCACTTCAACAGCATTTCTAAGTCTGGTGGCAACTAAGGATATTTTGGAAGCAGCTACTTGGAGTTCAGTGCATACTTTCTCTAAGCATTATCACCTTCCTATCTACTCTAAGTCTAGGGCTGGTTTTGCCACAGCTGTTTTGCAAGGCATGTTGTCAGCTCCTACTTCTTTATGATTTGCCAGCCTCCCTTACCTCTGCTTTGGGATTCTACCCAATAGTCAGGACTGCAGCAATGGAAGACGAAGAACATAGTACAGTTTTGTACCTACCATAAATGTAGATGTTCGAGGATTCCATTGCTGCAGTCCAATTTACCCTCCCTCCTTCCCCTCTGTATTTAGGGGTGGTTGTGTAGGTGAGTTTACATGCTTATATTTTTGTATATATTGTTGTATATATTGTACATGTTTTTGGTGCAGGTTTTTTGGGACTTGTCTTTTAGGGTCTTCTGACATCTGGGGCAAGAAAAGACTGAGGATATGACGTCGGTCATGCGCATTAGTACCCTGACGTACTGACGTCAGTCTAATGCGCCCTGACCGACGTCAGCCTTATACTCTGGTATTCGGGCCGACTGGACGCGGACTATACCCAATAGTCAGGACTGCAGCAATGGAATCCTCGAACATCTACATTTATGGTAGGTACAAAACTGTACTTTCCCTTAGCATGCTTTCACATTTTTTTATTTTACATTTTTTATTTTACATTTGTTGACCGGGCTAGTCTAGCTGGATACATGTCCTTTTTCAGTAGAGGCCTGGGGAGAAAAGCTCCAAAAAACCCCAAAAAGAATAGAAAATTAAAAAAGTAATAGCAGTTAAAACTTACCAAGAACTAAAAAAGCAGTTGTTACAAAAATTTTTTTTTTTTTTTTTTTTAAATATATAAAAGATACATTAGTCTAAGCAAGGAATAGAACTAGCAGTAATAATCAATGGGTATTGTATTTGAGATACAATATCTATGTATACATGCATTATATTTATAATAACTTGGTATTTAGATTCTTAAGTCAGAAATTATTAGGTATTAGAGTAGTTGTAATTTGAAAGGAGAAAAGTTAGTCAGGGTTAGTACAGGAGCAGAGCCAGTGTGTCTTAAGAAAGAGCTTTAGATTATTTTTAAAGAGTGGCAGTGACATTTGTGTAGTGAGATCAGTGGGTAGTAAATTCCATAGTTTTCCTACAGAGTTAGCGTACAGGGCGTCACCTGCTGAGTGATTGGATCTTGAAGTATTAATTAGCAGTTTATTGGAATGAGAATCTTTCAGTGGTTTCTTTTCACACAATGGTCCTTCCAGGAATTACCCATGTCTCACATGATGCTAATTACGGAATCTTGCAAAAGACACCCTTCCTGGTGGATGGTCTCCCCACTAGTGACTCGAGGCAGACCTTTCATGGAATCCCATCCGGTTACCACAGTGACCACGGACACTTCCCTGATGGGGGGTGGGGGGGCATTATCTAGGGCAGACAGTCCAACCTCACTAGTACTACTTGCACATCAATGTCCTGGAGAGGAGAGTGGTGCTCCTAGCATTGCAAGCTCTTCAAGACTCTCTCCCTGCCGGGACTGTTGCAATACAGACGGACAACATGTCAATGGTTTGGTACATCAACAAACTGGGCGGAACCAGGTCTTACCCCTTGTGCCAAGAGGCACTCAGACTGTGGCAATGGGCGGTTTCCTCCCAATGTTTTCTGACAGCAACGCATATCCCTGAAAAATCCAACATAATAGCAGACAGGCTCAGCAGGACTATCCTCATGCCTCACAAGTGGTCTCTGAAACAGGAACTTGTGGATCTTATTTTCCGCAAATGGGGCCAGCCTTGCTGCGATCTCTTTGCCTCTCCCCTCAACAATAAATGCAGCAGCTACTTCTCCCTTGTTCCTCCTCCAGGTCAGACACCCAGGGAAGCTCTAGTGCATGATTGGCCTCAGGGACTCCTTTATGCATTTCCCCCCTTCCCCCTAATTCCAAAAGTCATTCAGAAAGCAAAATCATTGGGATGCAAGATGATCCTCATTGCCCCCTATTGTTCTCGACCGATTTGGTTTCTGTTCCTTCATCCCTATCTTTTAGCCCAGCCTTGGATTCTGGACCCAGTGCCGGACCTCTTGATTCATCATTCAGGCAGGTTACACCAATCCCTCCAATCACTCAAGCTCACAGCTTGGTTCCTCAACTTCCAATCTTAGCTAGGCTCCCCAATGTTTCCCCAGCAGTGCGTGATATTGTTTCCTCTCATAAGACAACTACAAGGAAAGTTTATACTAGCAAATGGAAAAGATTCTCTTACTGGGCAGAATCCAGGAATTTAGATCCTTTTACAGCTCTTGTACACGAGATTCTGGATTTCTTAGCAGAACCGTTTCAATCTGGTGCAGCTGATGCTACCATCAGAGTACAACTAGCTGCCTTTTCAAATTTTCACATCGGAGTTTTTAACTCAAGCATAATGTCCCACAAACTCAAGGCCTTCATGAGAGGTGCATCTCTACTTGGACCCCCAGTGAAAGAGCCCCTTCCACCTTGGTATCTCAATTTGATTCTGGCCTCCTTGATACTGCCACCCTTTGAACCAGCAGCATCGTGTTCTTTGAAATTTCTCTCTTGGAAAACTTTCTTCCCAGTTGCTATTACTTCTGCCAGATGCGTTTCAGAACTCCATACCCTATGTGTTCGCCTTCCATACCTAGTTTTTCACAAAGACAGTTTCTCTGAGAACCAACCCATCTTTTCTACCTAAAATTTGCTCAGAACACAATTTGAGGCAATCCATTTAACTTCCTCTCTTTTCCCAAATCATTCCAACAAGGCAGAATACAGATTACACTAAATGGATGTACATAGACAACTATGTTTCTATCTCAATAGAACTAAAGAGCTGAGAAAATCAGATCAGTTGTACCTTTCATTTGCTAACAACAAGCAAGATCTTCCAGTTTCTGAAGTAACTTTGTCAAAATGGTTATCAGACACCATTGCCTATACTTAACCATTTGCGACAAAAAGATCTTCCAGCAAGATCCAAAGGTCATTCAACCAAGTCAGTAGCTACTTTGGTAGCTTTTCAATCTAGATTGCCCATAGATTCAATTTGTGCAGCAGCTACTTGGGCAGACCCTCATACATTTATTTCTCATTACAAAGTCGATGTGGTCTCCTGGGGCAGGGCTTCCTTTGGTTACACTGTTCTGAAGAGTCTGTTCCAATGAGCCACCCAGGATTGAGGTGCTAGGGTCGCTGTCCCATCCAGCAAGAATGAAGGCAAGATTGGACAACTTAAAATAAAGAAGTAATGTACCTACCATAACGTTCCATGTTAGTTGTCCTTCATTTCGCCTTCCTTCTTGCGTCCCTCCCTCCTCCCCCCTTCCTCGAGGATTGAGAGGAGTTTTTTCAATGGTTTCACGGACTAACTTGTTTTCTTCTTAGTTGCTTCCCAAGCAAACCATGACAATTTACTGTATATCCAGGTTTAATAATGATGGATTATCTTCTATGATTGTCTAGTGTGAGCTATCTCAAACAAGATCTGGGTAGCTGACGCTGGACATTCTGGGATAAGGGGTAGCCTTGAGCCAGTAAAGAGCTCTCGAGCTATAGAAAGCGGCTGAGTCGGAGCTGAGGATTGGCTCCAAACCCATCCAGCAAGAAGGAAGGCGAGATGAAGGACAACTTACATGGAACGTTATGGTAGGTACATAACTTCTTTTTTCTCCACATTAGTTTTGCAAAAAAAAAATAAATAAATAAGTTGTGATTCATGAAATATTACAATTTTGATATTTCTGAAAATGATACTTTGTGTCTGATCCTCACTGAAGTCTGTCTCTTTCCTTTTCAGTATGACATAAGACAGAAGGCTCTGAAGCTAACTGCGAACAGCATGTATGGTTGTTTGGGGTTTTCTTACAGTAGATTCTATGCCAAGCCATTGGCAGCCTTGGTGACCCACAAAGGCAGAGAGGTAAGCAAGTGGACAGTGCCATTTCTTTCATATTTATTACAAGTATTTTTATTTATTGTGATGCACTTTACATTGATTAACTCATGGTAGTTAAGGAGAGAAATTATTTCATTTTGAGGCAGTTATTTGTATCCTGTTTTGTGCTGTTGCCAGCAGTGAGATACAGGCAGTTCTTACCTTGAAGCTCGCTTATGGGTTTCCCCAGTAGTGCCTACACAGTAGTGAATCTTTGCATGAATGTGATTTCCATTTGCATCATTTCTTCCCCGATGATCAGATTAGCGAAATAAAACTAGAATTGTTGCATTTGTTTTTTTTTTTTTTTTTTTTTTGGTAGTTTGTGTTTTTTTCAGTTTCTGTAGGGCTGCAATTTGTTGGATGTCCTTGAAGTCATAATTTTTCTTGTGTTCTGCAGAGGAAAGCTAAACTGGATTGGCATTTACTGTGCACTAATTTGCCTCGAGCGGGCCGATTAATACAGGTGGTTCCGTACCAGACTCATGCAGGAGAATAATAACCCGCATTTTTTGTTGTTGCATTTCGGCCATGAGACTAAAATAAGTCATCAAGATTACTGGCAAGAAATGAAGCCACTGCTGACTGAGGTTTCTTTTTTGGGGATAAACTCCTGGCTAGGCTTGTAAGGGCCCCAGGGCCATTAGCCTAGTAACCTCCTATGATCATATGTATATGAGCTTTTGCCATTTATCCTTTTTCATGAAACTATATATATTAAGAAACACTTCAAAAAATGTGGGCACTGTGGCTTCTGCAGCTTGTGCAGGCCAAGAATTTGCAACACCACTCCAGAACTGGTATCCTTTTACTGCCAAAAGAGCCTTCATCCAGTCCACCCTTGGTCCCCTTCTGAGCAAAAGAAAAACATCATCGACCCCAATTTTTGGTCAGTTTTCTTTTTGTTGGTGTACTTAGACCTCTCTTGTTTTGCAGATTGCATGAAGTGATTGAGGTCAGTCCTTCTATTTTTCAAAACCTCAAAGATGCTAACATTGGACAGCTGTGTCATACAGTTTTTGGAAGAGGGTCCTCTCTGGACCTCCTTTCTGGATAGTTTTTCTTTAAAGGAATAGCTGCCACGACAGTTTCAGGAAGCATCACTCATGTTGAGAAAGAAACCTTTAATGACTGTGTCCAAGCACAGTTTTGTAGCTCCTAGTAATAAAGTTTAATTTTTAAGTAGATGACCAATTCCAAATTAGATTATTGAAGTAGTTTTGAAGAATTGCAGTTTTGTATGAAATTTGGTAATGATAGTGGCATCTGTTTACAGAGCACAGTTGATTTTCAGGAAGGACCCAATGTAGGTTGTTTATAAATGGAGAGAAGAAATGGACCTAGCACATAAAGTTAGGGAACATATTGCTGTCTGATGTGTTACTTCCAGTAACTTGGAACTTTCTATTAATTTGTGATTCATAACATATCATTGTCAGAGAAAAATCTATGTAGAACAGTCCTTTGATTGTGATTAAGAAAAATTTGATCTTGAGGCAACAAGTGCTTAAAATTTAAATTTTATTGTGTATTTATTGTGATAGGGTAATGACAACGCATAATTGTCTTAAGGAAAAAAGTGGTCTACATTGTCAGAGGCGAGCTTTAAGCTAGAAAGGAGTCTCCTGTTAGGATTCTGTGTTCCATATTTGTAAATACTTGTTTGGTTAACAAACTAATGTCTGTAGTGATGCTGAAAGACTTTGAACAGAAACTGTGTTTTTCATTTGTAAGAATGTCACCTGTCACATATGTTAATATAGTGTATTACATGGTTGTAGGCAATTTTTCTAGTATTTTAGACAGTGGTTATGTGCAATAGCAATTTGTTGATGGTTGTTATTCAAAGACAGGTTTGGCATTTTGGGAATAGATGTTACCTGGGAAATTTTGAAGCTGTGGGGTAATATGTCTGTAATGACGGTTATGTTATAGATACGGGTTAATGTTTTGGAAGAGACTTCACCTCATTTTAGGAACTTCGGATATAACTTATTGAAGGAGGAGTTATAGCTGTACTGTAACTTGTATAAAGACTGCATATCAGTTTTGGGTTGATGTCTTTAATACAAAATGAAATAAATGCTAATTATTTCTGCTGCGGTATTTGTGAGTGTGTAGTATTGGAGAGGATGTTTTCAATCCTTAAAAGAGCAGAGTATATTGTACATTTATTTTGTTTTCGTTACTTAGGAAATATGTAGAGATTTTAGGATTTTCTAGAATTTTTTTTTTTTTTTTATTTACTTAGTGACTTATTGTAAAGGTTTGTAAGGGGAGTTTTGTTTTATTTGTGATTATTATAATCACAGTGACTACCAGTCCTGGCTTGCTCCTAAAGGTGAAATTGTTTAAGGCTGATGGTAGATACACTATGGTATTTTATTGCCTTAATGCGTTTCCTTATCCAGGAAGCAGCCTACCTTAAATATGGTCAGAATGTGAATGGTGCTAAAGATAAGTCTGGTTAATTAAAAACTGGGGGCCAAACCAAGCTTTACAGGTACAACATATTCAGGAAATAATTTAAAATATACACTTTCTTTGACTAAATTGAGAATATTGGACTTTGGTCAATCAGTGAGTTGGAAACTTTTTTTTTTTTTTTTTCCAGGGTTTATTTATAGATGTCCAGGAGATTTTTTTTCAATAGAAAGGGCTTAACCTTGATGGGCTCTCTATGTTTTTGGGAGGATTAAGAGTCTCTCTCTTTTTTCCTGTGGCAGTCCAGTATTCCGATCTAGTACAGTATTGCTATTTTCTGTTAAATGTGGTGGTGATTGGATTAGGTTTCAATGGTGAAGGGATGTGTGAACTGCTGCTGATGATACTTTGGTGTAGTGTGATAGTTTAAGTTGTACTAGTAGCTAGTTATGATCTATGTTAGTTTGTTACTTTTTGCAACAGGTATTAGTAATTGCACATTTTATGACAAATAAATGGGGATTTGGAAAGCACTAAGTAACAGCTAGCATATTTGGCATGGTCTTAAATGGAGCAGGATGATTTATGATGATGTGGTGATAAGCTAAGAATGGCCTACCCTGTTTGGCTAATTGTTAGGAAGGTTACACAAATAGTCAAGGATTCCTGGCAGTGGATATCATATCCCATGTAAGTATGGTGAGGATTCTCGAAGTCTGATGTAGTAACAGCAGTGTGTACAGACACTGATTACTGTGATTACCCTCTCTTATTTCTTATTTGCACCACCAAAATTATTTTGTACTTATCTTTGCCTGAATGTCTGAAATTTTATTCACAGAGGTTTCTGTTCAGAAAAATTGAACAGCTTGTTAGGAGCAGTATATTTAACACATTAGGTACCTGTGGTGTAACCTGTGATTTACACAATAAGCTTATTTTTATTTATTTATTTATTTTTAAGTACTGGTTTTGGTTGCATGTAACCTATATAATGGATGTTTTGAAAATAATTTTAGAAGCTAGATGGCAGTGTCAGCTTACTGCACTTGAGAAAAGAAGGGTCTGAATAACAGTGTGGTTTCGTTTTGAAGTAGTTGTAAACATGTAGTTGATAGCGGATATGTTTGGTTTTTTTGCATCAGAAGATTCTTTCAAATTAAAACATTTTGTTTCAACACTGCATTTTGTGTGCAGTTACTTCATGTTTATTATGAGTGGCAGCTTTGTTTTTTAGTCTTATGATTTTTAAGCAAAAGTTTCAACAACAAAAGTGATGAGCTAGCAGTTCTGTCTAGATTCTTCTGGTGCAGCTGACACTTTTGAGTTTCAAGTTTTACTTGTAGTTGCCCATACCACCACAAAAGGGTGTTTTTAGAACAATTTTAGAAACTAGATGGCAGTGTCAGTTTACTATTTTACTATTCCTTTTGAAAAAAGGCTGAGTAGCAAACTCGTGATTCTCTTTTCGAAGTTATTGTAAAACAATTACTTGACAGCTGCTGTTGGTTTATTTACATTGTTTTTAAATAAAAAAAATTTCAGGGTTCCACACTGATCTGTGTGTGTGGCTGTTAAAAGATAATTTCTTAAACATTTTGATATTATATTTATTACTGTATGAGTGAGTAGTACTCTGCAGTTGTATGCTTTTTAAGCAAAAGCTACAACAGAGTGCTGAGTTAACAGCTGTAGTTACAGATAACAAAATCACTCCTTTCAAGTAATACATCCTGTCAAGTGCATCAATACAGCTTACCTTGACTTAGCCAAAACCTTTGACACAATCCCCCACTCGGGCATCATCGAAAACTAACAGAACTTGGCATAAATCCCTATCTCATCAGGTGAGTAGCCAGCTGGCTCACTGATAGGACCCACAAGGTCAAAATAGGTGCCACTACCTCCGATAGACCTGTCACTAGTGGTGTCCCCCAGGGATCTGTCTTGGGCATCCTATTGTTTGGCATCTACTTCTCAGAGGTCCAGGCAAAGACAAAAGGCCTGTGGCTGACCAAGTTTGTGGATAACTGTAAACTGAGTGCTGTCATTGACTCCCCAGATGATGTTAACATACTTTAAAAGGGTCTCACAGCAACAAATGACTGGTACCAAAGTCATGGCCTTAAGTTAAATGCAAAAAAATGTGTTATCATACCATTCAGCAAAAACACGGCTCCTACTGATTACCACATTAGCGACAACCCCCTAAGCACAAAACCTGTGATGAGAGACTGGGTACCCATGTTGACAACAATCTCACATTTGACCATCATGTAGTGACAGTGGTCAGAAAAGCCTTTTACTTGGTTCATCTCATAAGTAAAGGGTTTGCATCCAGAAAAAAGGAGGTTATTACCTCTCTGTACTTCTCCCTCATTAAGCCAGTAATTGAGTACAACTCCCCATTTGGTATGTAACTCTCCAGACACCTGCACCAACTGGAAAGGCCACAGAACTACCTCACTAAGAGAATCCATAGCCTCCAACACCTGTCCTATGTGGACAGGCTCAAATCACTATCGCTCTACTCTGTATCATACAGATTGCTCAGAGGTGATCTGCGTCTCACCTACAAGACAATCTCAGACCCTGCTCTACTAGAGATGCTCCATATCCGTAAGTCTAACTCCTTACTTAGTACCTGATCGAAAGGCTTAAATCTAAAATGTGTCATTAACAAAACCTGCTGGAGAGACCGGTTTCTCTCCCAGAGGCTGCCCCGTCTCTGGAATAGACTCCTCATGCACGTCAAGCAAAGTACGTCGCTGACCCTCTTCAAGCGCAACCTTGATGAGTGGATGGGCAATCACAGAGTTGTCCCAGGGGGTTCCAGTGTCCCGTCTTGACAGGGGCGACAGGTGCTGATTGAGGTTTCTTTTTTGGGGATAAACTCTTGGCTAGGCTTGTAAGGGCCCCAGAGCCATTAGCCTAGTCATCTCCTGTGATTCTTTTACAAAAGAAACTTTTGGTGCAACAGGTTCTTTGTTTCTGTATGCCATAATTTTCCTCTGTCATCTCCTTCCTCAGTGCTGGTGCTCAACCCTGTCAAAGTGAATTATAAAGTTTGTAAACTGCTCATGGCTATCGCTTTGCACTTAACATCTTGGCTGATTTCTTCCTTCATCACAAATAGTATTTTCTATAAATCTGAATTTTTTTGCACAGTTGGTGCCTTATACTTGGCCTAAGTTTGGCATTCTGATTCTACATCATGTTCACTTTTTACTTTGAGAAAGAGGTTGAACTTGCATTTAGTGAGAAGAGAGCAACACACTTTAGAGACTTCACTTCTGGAAATTACAGTGTATAACATACAGGGTGCCTTTTCATATCTGAGCTGTTGTGGGAAGATTTTCCTTTGTAAGGAATATAAACGGATGTATTTTGTATTGCAGTGGCACTCTCTGAGGGTGTAGAAACCATGTTTGAAGAATGCAATGTGTGGTTTTGCAGCTCAGCTAGTGGAAAAAGCTTTCAGTCATTGATATGAGATTTTAGTTATACTGCACACACATTAGTTGGACCTGATTTCAGTTCCTCCCTTTTGTACATTTGTGTGTGGTGTGTGTGCGCATGTGTATAGGGTGTATATGTGTGCGCGCATCCGGCCTAAGTAACGAGGCTAAAAGCTTACGTAAAGCTGTAGTCCCGATATATGAGCAAAGCCTTGGGGTTAAGTGTACATAAGTGACTGAATGAGTGCAAAAACTTTAGTATCTCATGGCCAGTTTGAGCGTAGTTGTCAAACCCATCGGTCTGTTCTACATGTAGTTATCTTCTGCTTCACTGGATGTTCTTCGTGTTTCACTGTTGCAGTCATCACACTTGGGTTATCTGCCTGCAGGTAGCCCTCAGTCAGCCCAAATACCAGAGTCTTGGGATTTCTGCGTCGGATGCTGTCGCTTTTTCCATGATATCAGATCATCAGGGGTATAAAACATGCAGCCGATGCTATTACATCAACTTTTCTTGCAGAGCGGAGCCTGAAGCAGAAGCCGTTCCCAAGTGCTGATCGGCCGCCTCCTGAAATTTTAATTTTTCCAGTTTCAGACCTGAAGTCTTCTAAAAGATAAGTACCCCGTTGGGGATCATTTTTTCTTGCTCTAACCGATGTCAGAAAAAATTAATAATGGTCTTGCCTGTGGAAAGCAAATACCTCACAGAGATTATCATTCTTACTGCGTCACCTGTTTAGGCCCAGACCACGACGTTCCTTGCTGTCAGTTTTGTGCCCTGTTCAACACCTGAATTATTTGTCATTGGGCTATTTTTGTTGCTAAATTCTTTCGCCCTCGTTCTCAGTATTCCGAAATGGCTTCTGTGAAGGCTGCCAGCCTAGCCGGATAGAATTGTGCAGATAATTCTGTCATTTGTAAATATAAATGTTGAAATACAGGCTTGTTGTCTTAAATGAAAACAATGCTGTTACAAAAATGTGGCAACAGTGCTGTCTACTGACCCAGTAAAAGCATGTTGTGACCCTTTGATCTAAAGTCGGCTCCAGTCAGTCTAGATGAAGACATTCTTTCTATTGTTTTCACCAAGAGTTAAAATTGCTAGATTTAAGCACGCAAATGTATTTTTATTGCTCTGTTCCTGACCAGCTGCAAGATGATAAAAGGAAGATGTTAAGAATGTAAATGCAGTTAATGTGGAGCCTTGGAACTCCAGGAAAGTGTAAAAATGATGTAATGTTTATCAGGTCTGCAGTTTTAATTTAAACAGAGAGAATCAGAAGGCATGAAGCTTTTTTGTCTTGATCAACCAACTCACAGCACTGCCTCTTGCTCACATGTAAGTTATCTTAGACTTGTGTTTTCTTTTAGCGATAGCTAGAAAGTTTAGACTGTACTACTGAATTATTTTAAGTATTTCTGTGTGATCTCTGAACTCTTGACTGGCACTGACTGTGTAGTACAAAGTATTGTCTTGTAGTTTTAATTATTTATTATTAAATATTTTAAAACCTTTTAACTGTGGCTGGTTTGTGTAGAGATACGTTAAGCTCCAATAGTACATTGCATGTATATAAGGATGCTGTACCAGGTCACTCTAATAAGCCTTGAGACTGTTTAGTCATACCACCAATTGGATAAAAACATTGTACAGTAATAATTGGACACCCTTTAAAGGGCCTTTGAGTAACTTATAATTATTAGCTGGGTGGTGGCAGGGTACTACTATATAGTCTGGGTAAATGGGGCACAGCTGGAGAACCTGTGCCAGCCTTCTCCAGAAGTGTCTGTGTGGTTGTATAAACTCTTATCTCAATGTGTGTGTGTGTGTGTCAGCTACTTGGGCAGGGACACGAAGCACTGGTTGGACAGAGAGGGTGCTGAAGATTTTAGCTTGCCCAGCTAGGCTGAGATCTGGACCCTATAGCTGTGCCAGTGGGAAGCCTTATTGGGGACCTGGAGAGCAAGGGAGCGACCAGCCCCATACTGACTGTGATCTTTGTGTGCTCTTAAGGGAAATCGCACTTTACTGTGTGTATTTATCTTTCCTCATATATGAGACTCCCGCTCTGGTGTTAGTGGTGAGGATTGAGGCTCCTTGATTGCTGGGCCAGGGCACGGGCGTCACATATTGTTTGGTAGCGGTGGGATATTAATTAGTTGGCAGATACTAATTGACTTGTAGTGGTGTGGGTAGAGTGAATCCTGTTGCTTTTGTACAGTGAGCTTTGAAGGTGTTTTGTACTCTAAAACAGCCATGCAGTGAATACTCAAAGTTCAGATCACAATTATTTTATTTCTTTTGTTAGCTTAGTTAGTCAGGGTGAGCAGGCAGCATGTTAGCAGAGGAGTATGGAAAGCTGACAAGGAGCCAGCTGGCAGAGATGTGCCAGGCTAGGGGACTGGTGCATGGAAACCTGACTAAGGCAGACCTGATTGCAGCCTTGGTTACAGCTGCATCAAAAAACAGCAACAAGGAGGACAGTCAGACTGGCAGTGGAGATATAATTCCGTTGGAGAATGGACAGCGCAACCTTTCTGCAGTGGACTTAAAAATCCAGCTGGAGCTAGAGACTTGAGTTGGAGGCCATGCATGTGGAATTAGAAGCAAATGAGAGACTGCGACATTTGCAGGCTGAGGAGAATGAGAAACTGTTACATCTGCAAGCCGTGGAACAAGAGAGGCAAAGGCAGCATGAGAAGGAGATGCTGACTCTTCGCCAGAGTCATGGAGGTAATGAGGAAGGAAGTAACTAGACCCCAGAAGCACAAAAGGCCAGTAAATTTCTTCCGCTGTTTAAAGAGGGGATAATTTTGATAGTTTCATTCATATGTTTGAGAGGGTATGTAAACAGTATGAAGTTGACCAAGGGCTCTGGGTACGGTTCCTGACCCCCTTACTCCATGGTAAAGCTGTAACTGTTCTGTCCAAAATGTCTGATGTTGCATGTTTTGATTATACTGCTGTTAAGAAATGTGTTTTAGAACTGTTTAAGCTAATACCTGAAACGTATAGGAAAAAGTTTTGTGAGCATAGACGCAAGGCAGATGAAAGTGTGTGTGAATATGTTGCTGAATTGAGCACTTATTTCCATAGGTGGGTGAGTAGATGTCAGGTCACCACTTATGAAGGGCTGACGGACCTTTTGGTGAGGGAACAAGCCCTTAACACTTTGCCTGAGGACATGAGGATCTGGTTAGCCGATAGACAATGTGCTACTTCAGATGAGTTGGGGAAGAAGGGAGACCTATACCTGGCAAGCAGGGCAGCCCTGCACAGGAAGGGGACCCCCCCCCAGTACTGCTCATGGATCTAAAGGAACCCATGGTGGGCAGCACAGACTGACACAACAGAATCTGCCAGTAGCAGGGGAAGCCGATAGTCCAGGTACACGTCCAGGAGCTAGGGTTAAATGTTTTGAATGCAACCAGTGGGGCCATGTGGCATAGAGATGTCCACAGAGGCAAGGTGGGGAACCAAAGGTGAAGGGAGCCAGTAAGTGGGAAAGACAAAATGCCAATAGTAGTTTGTCTTGAGACAACAGGGGTACTAAACTACCATCCTGCAGATGTTCTGAGAGGGAAGGACGTGGATGATGCAGTACCATGTGCTTATGCAGTTACAAGCGATCAGGCTAGGAGTCAAGCATGTGGGTCTGGTAGCCTGGGGGAGACCCAGACAGGCTGCATGCTTGCAGCCAGGACTGTTGAAGTGGTTACTTCAGGGAGGGAGCTACTCTGTAGCAGTGAGACTGAATGTGAGCCACAGCTGCTTGTGGGTACTGATGGTCCCTTGGACAGAGTGACTGCAAAGGTAGAGGTGAGCTGTAGTACCCAGGCTGACAGTGAGTCACCACTGTCAGAGGATGCCAGACTTCATGTGGAAGGGGAGCTGGGAAAGGTTACAAGGAGAGAGTTGAGAGAGGCTCAGCTCTCAGACCCTACATTGCAAGGCCTGAGACAGGTAGCTAGAGAGGCACCTGATTCTCAAGGAAAGGGGGAATCTGTGTGCTGGGACAAAGGGTTACTGTACAGAGAGTGGACCCCTGAGGGGGGGTTAGAAGGTGAGAGAGTACAGCAGTTGGTAGTGCCTAGAGCCTACCGTCTAGCGCTTCTAGCCATAGTGCAATGATATTCCCTTTGCAGGTCATATGGGCATAAAACGTACAAAGAGGCGTATCATGCAGAACTTCTTTTGGCCTGGAATGTCCAGAGATGTAACAGGGTACTGCAGGACGTGTGAGCAGTGCCAAAAGGTAGGCAAGGCAGGAGAAATGGTGAGAGAGCTCCTTTGATGCCTTTGCCTGTGATTGAAAAGCCATTTCAGAGGGTAGCTGTGGATATTGTGGGTCATCTGAGTACCCCAAGTTACACAGGGAAAATGTATATCCTAGTGGTAGTGGATTATGCTACATGATACCCTGAGGTAGTGGCTTTGTCCTCCATTGAGGCAGAGAAGGTGGCAAATGCTTTGTTAGAGATTTTCAGCAGGGTAGTTTTCCCAAAAGAAATACTAACAGAGGTGCCAATTTCATGTCAGACCTGCTGGCTTGTCTGTGGAAGTCCTGTGGGGTGAAGCATCCCCAGACTAATGGTCTTGTTGAGAGGTTAAACTTTGCAATCAAGTCCATGCTACGGGCATTTGCAGATCAGTTTAAGAGGGAGTGGGACAAATATTTGCCCCATCTGTTTTCTTACAGAGAAGTTCCCCAGGGATCCACAGTTTTTTCACCCTTTGAGTTGCTGTATGGGCATAGGGTGAGGGGACTTCTAGATTTAATTTGAGATGAGTGGGAAGGTGTGTGTGAGTCTCCCAAGAAGTCTCTTGTGGCATACGTCCTAAATCTCAGGACAAGGCTCAGGGAACTTATGGGCTTGACCCAGGAGAACCTGGCAGAAGCCCAACAAGAGGAAAAGTGTGGTATGACAGGAATGCTCGAGCTAGAGAGTATGCTGTGGGGCAGCAGGCAATGGTTCTCATTCCTGTCAGACACAGCAAGCTTCAAGCAGCTTGGGAGGTACCCTACACGGTGGTAAGAAAGGTAAGTGATGTTAACTACATGGTGGAACTGCTAGGCAGATGGCAGGGGCACAAATTGTACCATGTTAACATGATGAAACCTTACCATGATAGGGAGGCCCTTGTGCTGAGCATTTGCATTGGATTGCAGGAGGAGTCTGAGGGAGATCTGGAGACTGATTTCTTCTGTGAGGCTCGGGCTGACACCTCGATGGAAGGGTAGCAATTTCCCAGCAGCTATCTCCTACCCAGGCTCGAGATATCCGAGCAGTGTTGCAGGAATTTGGGGACATGTTCACTGGGAAACCAGGGTGCACCCACCTAGTGCAGCACCAGGTGGATACAGGACCCCAAAGGCCTATTAGGCACACCCCTTATAGGGTGCCTGAGTGAGTCAGACAGACCCTGAGGGAGGAGGTATAGGAGATGTTGGAACAAGTGGTGATTCAAGAGTCCAACAATCCCTGGGCCTCCCCAGTGGTGCTGCTGCCAAAGAAGGATGGCAGCACCAGGTTCTGTGTGGACTACAGGAACTTAGTCACACAGAGTCTGATGCTTACCCCATGCCTATGACAGATGAGGCCCTAGAACAGCTGGGTGGGGCTAAGTATCTTACAACCATTGATCTTACCAAGGGTTACTGGCATGTGCCCTTGACTCTCAGTGCTAGTCAGCTGTTGTGACTCCTTTTGGCTTGTATGAGCTCACAAAGATGACCTTTAGGATGAAGAATGCCCCAGTGACTTTTCAGAGGCTGGTGGATAATATCCTAGCAGGAGCAGGAGGGTTTGCCCTTGCTTACCTAGATGATATTGCCCATCTACAACCTTTCCTGGCCTGAGCACCTTCAGCATGTCAGGTAGGTTCTGGGCAGACTGCAGAGATCAGGATTGACCATTAAGCCTAGCAAATGTCAGGTGGGTATGGCAGAGGTCTCCTGCCTTAGGACATAGAGTGGGTAGTGGTAAGATAAGGCCAGAACCTGCCAGAGTGGAAGCCATTCAGGCATAGTCTGCACCATTTGCCAAAAAAGCAGGTGAGGGCATTTTTAGGGACAGCAGAGTACTACAGAAAGTATGTCCCCAGTTATAGTACCATAGCTGCTCCCCTCACAGACCTGACAAGGAAGAACAGGCCAGATAATGTAGTGTGGACCCCAGCATGTCAGCAGGCATTCCAGAAGCTTAAAGAAGCTTTGGGAGGACCCCCTATGTTAGCCAGTCCAGATTACAGCAAATAAGTTATTATGCAGGTGGATACTTCGAACCATGGGGTGGGGGCTGTACTTAACTAGATTTCTTCAGAGGGGGAAGTGCACCCAGTGGTTTATCTCTGTCGTAGGCTCCAACCCAGGGAGGAATGCTATGCAGCTGTAGAAAAGGAATGTCTAGCCATAGTGTGGGCATTGCAGAAACTTCTGCCTTATCTGTATGGAAGGAAATTCACTGTTATGACAGATCACAACCCCCTAACATGGCTAAACAGAGCCAGCCAGCTAAATGCCAAATTGCTAAGATGGAGCCTAGGGTTGCAAGCATATATGTCATGTCAGTGCAGCACCGCAGTGGGAGTAGCAATGCCAATGCAGATGGGCTCTCAACACAGGGAATGGGGTGAGGTACAGTCAGATAGATCTAACCCTTTCAAGCAGCGTTTCTCAAAGGTCACTTGAAAAACTAGCTTGAGTTCTCGGGGGGTGGGGTGGGGGGGGGGTGAAGACTGCCAGCCTAGCCAGATAGAATCGTGCAGATAATTCTGTCATTTGTAAATATAAATGTTGAAATACAGGCTTGTCTTAAATGAAAAAAAAATGCTGTTACAAAAATGTGGCAACAATGTTCTCTACTGACCCAGTAAAAGCATGTTGTGACCCTTTGATCTAAAGTCGGCTCCAGTCAGTCTAGATGAAGGCATTCTTTCTATTGTTTTAACCAAGAGTTAAATTGCTAGATGTAAGACTGCAAATGTATTTTTATTGCTCTGTTTCCTGACCAGCTGCAAGATAACAAAAGGGAAATGTTAAGAATGTAAATGCAGTTAGTGTGTAGCCTGGGAACTCCAGGAAAGTGTAAAAATTATGTAATGTTTATCAGGTCTGCAGTTTCAATTTAAACAAAGGGAATCAGAAGGCATGATGCATGTTTGTCTTGATCATCCAACTCACAGCACTGCCTCTTTCTCACATTAAGTTCCCTTAGACTTGTATTTTCTTTTAATGATAGCTAGAACTAGAAAGGTTAGATTGTGTTTTTTGTGATGTCAGAACTGTACTACTGAATTATTTTAAGTATTTTTGTGTGATCTCTGAACTCTTGACTAGCACTGACTGTGTAGTAGAAAGTATTGTCTTGTGGTTTTAATTATTTATTATTAAATATTTTAAAACCTTTTTAAGTGTGGCTGGTTTGTGTAGAGATAAATTAAGCTTTTAAGAGTACATTGCATGTATAATAAGGATCCTGTACCAGGTCATTCTAATAAGCCTTGAGACTGTTTAGTCATACTACCAGTTGGATAATAATATTGCACAGTAATAATTGGACACCCTTTTAAGGGCCTTTGAATAGCTGATAATTAGCTGGGTGGTGGCATGGTACTACTGTATAGTCTGGATAAAAGTAACACAACTGGAGAACCTGTGCCAGCCTTCTCCAGAAGTGTCTGTGGTTGTATAAACTCTTTTATCTCAACGTGTGTCTGTGTCCGCTACTTGGGCAGTGACACGAAGCACTGGTTGGACAGAGAGGGTGCTGGAGATTTTTTTAGCTTGCCAAGCTAGGCTGAGATCGGGACTCTATCTGTGCCAGTGGGGAGTCTTGTTGGGGACCTGGAGAGCAAGGGAGCAACCAGCCCCGGAGTGACTGTGATCACTGTGTGCTCTTAAGGGAAATTGCACTTTACTGTGTGTATTTGTTATCCTTTCCTCATATATGAGACTCCCTCTCTGGTGTTAGTGGTGAGGATTGAGGCTCCTTGATTGCTGGGCCAGGGCACGGGCATCACAGCTTTGATAAGCCATCCGACTACTGATCTTCCGAAAAAGCGTAAGGATAAAGAAAGGCTGCATACGTCCAAAACCGCTGACGACGTTTCCACTAAGCTAGTCGTCGGTACTCATTGAGGTGCTTTCGCAGCCCCTTATACCCACTTCTACAGATTCGCAGGCCTCTTCGGAGCCCGGTATGCCACGAGATGCTTCTTCGACTATGGAACCTGCGGATATCTCTACCTGGATGGGTTCAGAGCTGCTGTGCAGGCACCGGCTTCTGAGGGTGTATTCAGGCCTTCCAATGTTCATATTAAATCGATTACTTTGTTTCAAACCAAAAATACTGAATTTCGTAGGCCCAGAGTTCGCACTACGCCTAGGAAATCGACGACCAAAGGGCATTCTCAGGTCCCCATGCCACAGAAACAAATGCTTAGAATGGCTGAAGACCTTATTACTTTAATGACGGGAAGCCAGTCTTCCCCCTCCAAAAGACCAAGAACTGCTTTTCCTTCTGATTCTTCAGATCATGAGTCCGATGACTCTGATCCTTCTGGTTACCAGGACATACCTTTATCTACCTATGAGGATGCTGATGCAGAGGATTCTATTCCCTCTGCTTCCTCAGCAGAGGATTTTCCTTTCAGTGAACCCCTGCATACTCTGAGAGCATTTCCGCTGGGAGTGCCAGGACTACCCACAGTCCAAAAAGAGACTCGGAATTTTAAACTTGCCTCAGCACAGACCTCTAGCTGTCCCTCCTATTCTGGAAATTGTAGATAATGTCTTCATGGAATCCATTCTTCCCACTGATACTTGCCACCAGTTACCAGGAAACCTGACCGGTACTACAGAGTACCTGACTCTCACAAATTCCTATTTAAGAATCCTAATGCAGATCCAAAGACCATTTCCCAGGGCCCTAAAGGCATTAAGGCTGCTACAGCCAAAAAACCCTACACCTTCGGACAAGGAGTCTAAGGCTTTAGACAGATGGGGTAAGAAGGTATATACCTCTGCTACTCTTGCCATCGTGGCTTTAAATTGCCAGTTTCACATGTTGAAGTATCAGCAACATATCATGGAACTAATTAAACAGGAAATGATGTTGATTTCTGATTGTGCAGAATATAAAGATTTATAAGAGTTAATGCATTCTGCTAATCAAGTTGGAAAACATACTTTGCAACGTGGTTTTGATGCCTTAGAAGCATCTTGCAGGGCTGCTGTCACTGGGTCAGTTTTAGAAGACATGCTTGGCTTAAGAAACAGAACTTGCCAGATCATGTCAAAGCACAATTACTAGATGCTCCATTAAACCATGAACGTCTGTTTGGCACTAAAGCAGAAGTCCTCAAAAAGATGGAGGAAAAAGCTAAATCTATGCAAACTGTTAAAGATTTCCTACAGGTACAGCCACCTAGATTCAGTAGGCATTAGCCTTCTAAAAACTGGTCTTTTCCAGTCCCTCCCAGACCTTCACAGTCCAAACCAAGGGGCAGCAGACCACCAAGACTACAGTCTCAGGGTATACACAGATGTAAACAATGGAGTGCTCCCACCTCAAAAACAGGGAGTAGTAAGCCACCATCCTATGGAAAAAGTCCACAATGACTTGTCCTTCATCCTTAAAAGCCTTGCCCAAGTACTTGCACCCTTAGGAGGAAAACTAGCCCTGCACACAAAAAACTGGGAGTACATTACCCAGGACAGATGGTTCTTGAACATTGTATCCCAAGGATACAGATTCTACTTTCACTCACTGTCAACCCCAAGCGGATGACCAGACCTCCCCCCAAACCAGTGGGCAGAGGCTCCAAAGCAAGTACTTTCTTTTCTCAGTATCAAAACTATTTAACCTGTCCCAGCAGAGCCACAGGAACAAGGTTTTTAGTCCAGACTGTTTCTGGTACCCAGAAAAGAAAACTCTTGGCGCCCTATCCTGGATCTGTCTATTCTCAACACCTTCCTGGTGGATCCAAGATTCAAAATGCTTACTCTCCAACAGCTGCTTCCTATACTAGCCAAGGACTCTTGGCTAGCCACCCTAGACTTAAAAGAAGCTTATCTGCACATCCCCATAAGGGAATCTTGCAGGAAATATCTATGTTTCAGAGTAGGCTCTATGCACTATTAGTTCTCTGCACTTCCCTTTGGCTTATCTACTGCGCCCAGGGTATTCACAAAATGCCTATCTCCAGCCATTGCATATTGCAGGCAGAGAAAAATTTGAACAGGCGGACAGTCAGGAATTGCATTTGTAAAGAGACTTCTAACTTCACCATCAATCAAAAGAAATCACATCTGGTACCCAGCCAAAAGATTGTATTCCTGGGAGCAAGCTTGAACACACCTTCCCAGATGGCATTCCTCACTCCAGTAAAACAGATTTCACAAACTACTTCAATCTACTGGCCACCCAAACCCAGCTATCTGCAAGAAAAATACTGCAAGCCCTAGGGTTCATGGCCTCTTGCATTCTACTAATTCCATATGCAAGACTGCATATGAGGAAACTTCAGTGGTACTTAAAAGGTCTCTGGTGTCAACATTCTTAGGACCTGGAAACAATGATTCCTATCATTCCTTGCCTAAGGACAGAGTTTCTTTGGTGGGCAGAGGCCTGCTACCACACCAAGGGACTCCCTTTCACTCATCCTCCCGCCGCACAAACCCTAACAGATGCATCAGACTATGCATGGGGGACTCACATGGCAGGAAAATGCATTCAAGGCAAATGGAGCCCCAAAAAATGCACCTGCATATCAATCAAAAAAGAAATGTTAGCTGTACAGAATGCACCGACAGCCTTCAAATACCTTATTCTTCCAGAGCAAGTATTGATAGACAGACAACACCACAGTTATGTGGAACATAAACAAGCAGGGGCGAACCCATTCCTACCCACTCTACAGGTTAGCCATGGCTCTGTGGAACACAGCTTTGAGCAGTCAAGTACATCTGCAAGTTCAGTTCCTGCCAGGCAAACTAAATTCACTGGCAGACGACTTAAGCAGAAATCTAATGGACCCACACGAGTGGAAACTGGAATCCAAATCATTCAAGCTTCTGATCCACAGGTGGGGGGCAGCAGAGGTAGACCTCTTTGCTTCCCCGCAGAACTATCAGTTGAGCAAATATTGCACCAGAACTCCCCACAACCAAGCATGGAAAGTGGTTGCCCTGTCCTTTACATGGGAAAACCTCTCAATCTATGCTTTTCCCCCTCTGCCCCTCCTCTCGAAGGTTCTACTAAAGATCAGACAGGACAAGCCAAGGACAGTCCTGATTACACCAGACTGGCCATGCCAGCACTGGTACCCACTTTTGTGCAATCTGACAGTAGTGCCACCACGGCACCTGCTTCAGACCCCTTCCCTGCTGTCCCAGCAGGAGGGCCAGGTTTTGCCTCCTCAGCTGCAAACCCTGAACCTAACAGCCTGGCTCATCCCCTGAACACACATCACCAGCAACCCTCAGTAAACAGGTGCTGGATGTCATCCTTGAGGCAAGGAGGCCTTGTACTAGGAAATCCTATTCAGAAAAGTAGAAAAGATACTGTTCTTGGAGCCATTCTCAGGGAATGGACCCAACCATGCCCAACATGCCTCAAATACTAAATTACCTAACAGAACTGCTCCACAGGGGCCTATCGTTCTCTTCAGTTAAGATTCATGCCTCTACCATCTCAGCTCATTACAATACTGAGCCACTCCTCTTTTCTCACCCTCTGGTCAAACAGTTTCTGAGAGGAGTCAAAAATTTAAGCGCCCCCCCCGCCCCAGGAGAACTCCCACTCCAGCCTGGGACCTTAACTTTGTACAGGAGAAGCTCACACTTTCTCCCTTTGAACCTGCAGCTACAGCAGAGATAAAATTCCTCTCTTGGAAAACAGCCTTACTTCTAACCATCACTTCAGCAAGAAGAGTGTCTAAATTGCAGGCCCTTATGGCCGTGGAACCCTTCATTATCTTCCATGCGGACAGGGTTTCCCTCAATACTAAACCATCATTTATGCCCAAGGCGGTATCTAGTTTGGCTTTAAATCAGTCCATTCATTTGTCAACCTTTTTCCCTAATCCTCAGAATAAAGGGGAAAGGAATCCTGGACTCCCTGGATGTGCACAGGCAGCTTAGGTTCTACCTGGACAGGACTAAACCTTTCAGAAAATCTGACCAGCTGCTAGTCAGCTTTGCTACAGGGGCAGAGGGCAAGGCCATTTCAAAGCAAACCATTTCTAAATGGATAGCACACTGCATCCATTTCTGCTACAAACACCATGGAAAACCTACCCCACAGGGGATCAGAACTCATTCCACTAGAGCTACCTCAACATCTACAGCATTTCTCAGGGGAGTCCAAACCATATCCTGGAAGCTGCAACCTGGAGTTCTGTATACACCTTCACCGAGCATTACCACTTGCCTATCTTTTCTAAATCCAGAGCTGGATTTGCCACAGCAGTCTTACAAGGCCTGCTAGCCAGCCCTAATGCTTCTTGACTGCCTCCACCCTTCCTCAGCTTTGGGAATCAACCCATGTGTGATGACTGCAACAGTGAAACAAGAAGAACATAGTACAGTTGTGTACACTTGCCATAAATGTAGATGTTCGAGTGTATTCACTGTTGCAGTCCTGATTACCCTCCCTCCAGCCCCTTGACTTCTTTATACTTTCTACCTATCCTTTTTTTTTTGCCATATCTTATAACAATGGTATTTACTTTTTACTGGGGGTGTTCCACACCATGTAATTGCTTCCTATTTTGGGGGCTCCTGACATCTGGGGCAAGAAAAACTGATGTAATGGCATCGGCTGCATGTTTTATACCTCTGACGACCTGACATCATGTAAGAAGAGACAGGATCTGATGCAGAAATCCCAAGACTCTGGTATTCGGGCCGACTGAGGGCTACCTGCAGGCAGATAACCCAAGTTTGATGACTGCAACAGTGAATACACTCGAACATCTACATTTATGGTAAGTGTCCCATTGGGGAACCTTCCTTATTTTTTCCTTAAAAGTTTTTGGTGTTGATATATCTGTTATGTGCCAGCTAGGAGGGGAAAGTGCAGTTGTGGAAGGCAGATTCTCATCAAGGATCTGCAATCCACTGCCTTTTTTTGCCTAGATGCAGAGCATGATTATAAGAACTGCAGCATCTGCCAGTCTTTTTACCTAAAACCTTACTTACATCCTTTACATCACTTAACACTTGTGCCTTAAGTGCTCCACCCAAGCTAAAATGGCAGATTTTAAAGACAATCCTGCCTGTCTCAAAGAAGTTGTTCAAGAGGCTTAGGCCTGATGTTTTGATTGCCCAATCAGACTCTTAACATACCTGCTGAGGTTTCACAGAACCAGTGATGCATTTGATTTCTCAGACTCTGCTACTGCATTCCTACTGGAGGCCAGTATGGCATTTGAGTTGCGCTTGCTCAATGTGACAGATCTTGCCAACAGTGGTGAGAAGTGGGAACCTCTCCTTATTTCAGAAGGATCCAAGGGTATTTTGTAAATTATAGTAAGGGAGGAAGTACCTGGGTCATTAATCGAGGTATGTCCCAGGTCGGATCTGGTTAAACTGGACATAACTCCAAATAAGGAAAAAAAAGAAAAAAACTAAAAATGTTACCACTCCTCAGTAGGATAAAGATCGAATGGATTTTCCCCCAAGGCCTGATTAAGGCTATTTTGGAACTTAAACATCTTTGGTCCTTGATGTTCCTGATACTTCTTGGAAGACACGTCTGGAATCAACCTTAACAGGATGATGAGGCAAAATCTGTTTCATATGAACATTCTCTGGCTTACTCTTCCCATATTCACTCACCAGGCCAAGTGTCCTCTGAGAACAGCTTATATCCCCCTGATTCCGCTGTAGAAGTTGTTTCATTTGGAGAAATTGTATTTAACACAATGAAACATTTTGTGTGGGAATCCAGATGAATTTCTAGTGTGCAAAAAAGGTATTACAACTTCCTAGAGGTAGGCACCCCCCTGCGCCTGCACCATATCCTCCTGTCCTAGAGGCCTTTCTGGATGCCTTTACTTTTAGTTACAATGCCTCTGATTTTTAACCTCCAGCACAAAAAAGACCTGACAGATATAAAGTGTCAGGATATTTAAATTTTCTTTATAAGAACCCTTTGGCAGATCCATCTGCTTTTTCTGTTTCTACAGCTAAGCCCTCCAAACTTCTACCATTTGCTAATGCCCTTTCCTCTGGCATAGCCCCCCACCTATGTTAAACGTAAATATATTTGTGTTTATGTATGTATGTATATGTTCATAGGTAAGTACTAAGCTATCTGCCCGAGGGCATATGTAAGCCTAGCCAGAATGTGTTGGCTTTCGCTGCCCCCTTTGATTAGTTCCCTGTGCCTCTGTCCAGCAGGGCCATTAGTTCCCTGTGCCTCTGTCCAGCAGAGCAACTGCAGTGATCCCCGGGGTAAATTTTCTGTTTCCCATCCACTCGGCAAGGTTTCTCTTAAAGAGTGTTAGTAAGGGGCTCTGCCTAATGTAGATTGGAATCGTGTTCCAAAGCATGGGGAGTCTGGGACAGGAATATATCTCTCCAGCAAGTCCCATTTATCGTTATGGTGAGGTTTAGATCCTTAGAGCGTGTGGCTCTCAGGGATTTGTTTTTTTTAGGTGGAGCATGTCCATCAATTCTGGGTTGGACATGGCCTTGTATGTCAGGCAGAGATCACCTCTGAGTAGGTGGTATGCAGCCGAGTACAGCTGGAGTTTCTTTAGTCGGGCTGCATAGGGCATCTGTTTGAGGCCGGTAATACTTTTGGTGAGGTACTTCTGTGGTCTTTCCAGCTGTTATAGTTGTCTTGTAAGGTACATCCCAAATGGAGCGTTGTACTCTGTGATGGGTCTGATGAGTGATGAGTAGAGGGGGCACAATAACCTCTTTTGTTCTAGATGCAAACCCTTTTGTGATTAGGTGGGCCACATAGAAGGATTTTCTAACCACCTTGGCAATATGATTATCAAAGGAGAGATTACTAACTACTTAGGTCCCCATTTCCCTTATTTCATTTTCTGTGTTTAGGGGACTACCACGTATGTGGTAGTTCGCGGGTACTTTGTTTTTTCCAAGGGGGATGACTATGCACTTTTTGGCATTTAGCTTGAGGCCATGATTTTGACACTAGGTAGCCGTCTCATCAGCCGGAGAGTCAATTATGGCCCCCAGTTTGCAGTTGTCTGCGAACTTGGTCAGCCATAGTCCTCCTGTGCTTGCCTGTACTTCTGAGAAGCCTCTGAGAAGTATATACCGAACAGAAGGTGTCTGTTGTTGCTCCACTTTTGTGGAGCGGGATAACTGCTGCTGTGCACCACTCTATGGGTACGTAGCCTGTAGAGAGGCTGAGTATGAACAGTGTGTTTAGGTGAGGGGGTTGGTTCATTTTGGAGTTCGTGTAAGACACAGCCTGGGACTCTGTCCAGTCCCATTGAAGCTGTGTTTTTGTCTTTGGATAGGGCTGTTTTAACCTGTCAGTGATTGCTGGGGCTCTACATCCTTCTGGTAAGGTTATGGGCCCTTTAGGGGGTGAGAGGGGGGTGAAGTTTGCACTAAACCTGTCTGCCAGAATGTTGGCAATATCAGTCAGTTCAGTGTATTTTGTGCCATTCTGCAGTAACTCTGCACAGATCTGAGAGTTTCCACTTAGCTTCTTGACATAGCTAAAGAATGCTTTGTGGTTATCTTTGGAGTCCTTGGCAATTTTTCTTTTGAAGCTAGCCTTGGATGATTTTATGAGGGATCGTAGTTTCTTGCTGATACTGATCAGGGATGTCTTTCCTTCTTGTGATTTTACTCTCTCCTGTAATAGTTTCCTCCTCCTATTGTATAGCTTGTTTATGGCAGGGGTCCACCAGACTGGTTTCCTTTTCTTGGAGGAGTGAGTCTTGGTTTTGCTTGGAATAGCATGATCCATGCATTCTTGCAGGTGCTCATAGAGTGCCTTTGTAAGGGATTCAGCAGCTTGGACAGCGTTGCCCTTTAGCATGGGGGCTGTGAACCTTTCCACCTCGGTCTTAAGTAACGTGAAGTTTGTTTTTGAAAAGTTTTTCACGGTGGTTTCCTTGATTCGGGGTGGGAATGTGTATATCCAGAGTGATTAGTCTATGGTCTGATCTAACCAGCGAGGGGTTGACCTCCAGTGTGGAACACCGGTTGCCCATGTTGGTGATGACCAGATCCAATATGTTGTCACCTCTGGTGGGGGTGTTGACCAGTTGATCCAAGGCGTTCAAGTTTATAAATTCTAGGAAGCATTGTGCAAAGGAGTTAGTACTTGAATAGTTCTCCCAGTTAATGTTTGGGTAATTGAAATCACCCAATATTAGGGCGTTTCGTAGGACCTTCATATTTTCCAGTGTCTCCAGAAACACGAAATAGGGGTCCTGAGTCATGGTGGGTGATCTGTAGCAAGCTACAATTTGAATTTCAGTTTTGCCCATTGTTAGTTGTACGTGGATGATCTCTGAAGCATTGTGCTGAGCCACTAACCTGGAGGTGTGGGTATCCTTGATGAATATGGATACACCCCCACCTTTTGCGTTTCGGTCCGGGTTCTGTGACCAAAACATATGGTATGAGATATAGCCTGGTAGTGCTAGGGTGCTCTCTGGAGCTTTAAACCAGGTTTCTGTTACTGCACAGATATCTATGTTTTCTATACTGAGGAGTGCTTCGAGTGCATGCATTTTGAGGTTTAGACTTCTGGCATTGAGTAGCATTACCCTTTGTTTTTGGTTACTTGTGCTATTTATGGTGGTGGGTTTGTCTTTTGAGCCTTGCCTAAGAAAGCCACTATGGGGGCAGCAAAAACCTTGGCCGGTATTCGAAAGCCTAAGGGTGACAGGTGCAAGCCATCTCTTGCAAAGCAACTAGGCTTGGCAAGCAGGTATTGGATCCCCTTTGAATGACACCAGAAACTTTGCCAATTGTTGAAATTGATAATTTTTTCTTTATACTGTGGCATCATTCTTGGTGAGGGCAGGATGCTACTCCGGGTCAGGGTCATACCGGCTTGGGCTACGTGATCAGAGAGCTCTTCAATGTCTCTTTTCATGTAGACCAGGGAGGTACGTCTCAGATCATTCACACCAACATGGACAATGACAGAGTCATATTTGTTCTGGAGCGACCTGAGTGCTTCTGTTATGTGACTGATCCTGGCACCTGACAGGCAGCTAACTGTAACCTTCTCCTTGTCCAGCCTAGTTAGTGGGACATCAGTGTGCCTGACTATAGAGTCGACTATTACTAGTGTGTTGGGTATGTTATTGCATGGCACACTGATTATATGAAGTAATTGTTTCATGGTTTGTGATGGGGTGTGGAGGTTGCTTGGGTGTCTGCTTTGGAGGTCTCTGTTGCTTTTGCAGATTTTTATTTAGAGCCTCCAAATATGTTTTTGTGTGTATATGTGTGTTATTTCCCGGTGTTGGTTTAGTAGGTCTATGTGAGACTGGTGGTGTGTTGCAGGTATTTTCCTTCTCCTCTTGACGGTCAGTTCCAGTCTTGGGTTGTGAGAGCTTTGCCTCCAGTTTGGCTGTATAATTGCATCTCTCGCATATGTTAGTGTTTGGTGGTAGGAGGAGAGAGTTGTCTGTGTACATGAGGCAGTTGTAACATTGCCTCAAAATGCCCAGATACACCAGTTTGACTGGAGAGTACACCTGAAACTGTCCTTTGGACATGCCTGAATAGGTAAAGTGAGCTGTTTTACTGATTGACAGGTAGGGACGAATAGAGAGCCTTGTCCTTCTGGACAGTATAGGGGGGGGTCTAGTGCTACGGTTAATTAGTGCTTGCTATGAGTTTTGAGCAAGTGCTGGGCTGTGAAATGAATGGTTTGAGTGCTTAAGTTGAAAGTTTGTCTAGTTCCAAGGGAAAAATTGAAGAGTAGACTTCGTGGAGCCTGGAATAGTTTAACCCTACCTAACCAGCGCTGCCCAGCGCGCAAAACTGTGCAAATGCGGTTTTTAGAGCAGGGAAATGAAAGAGAGAGAGAAATTAGCCCATAATGGCCAATAAACTACTAACTTCTGGGCTGAAACCACTCCTCTGGGGACAGATAGGCTGCTCAAAGCTCCCATCTCTCACAGGTGAACAGAGAAACTTCCTTCTATCCAAGTAAGTTATGGGCAACACAGAAACTTGTAACACAGCCCTGAATTCAGCAATAACCTGAAAACTGGACTATACTAGTTCAGAAAGGCAAGAAACAACTATATATATATATATATATATATATATATATATATATATATATATATATATTTTTTTTTTTTTTTCAGAAAATAAAGCAGATACAATAAAAAAAAATCACTTTAAATGCACAGAAATGGCTATCGCACTTTAGTGTGTAGCGTACAACAGTTAAACAGATTATTTAAACACAAAAATTACTTGGTTCAAGTGCAGGCATCAAATAAATACAATATGTAGCAGAAACAAGCTTTTTAAATCATAGAAACGCTTAAAAATTGGCGTTTTAGGCGGAATCAGTTAGACAGCAAGAAAATGCAGAAAAAAATGATACAATCACTCCAAATTCTGTCTCTTGTCTATCTGCTGCTGTAGAACTCTGCAGGACACCTGGCAGGCACTCGCTGAACTGAATACAAGCGCAACAAAATGCCCAAATGTGGCTTTTGTAGCAGGGGAATGAAAGAGAGAGAAATTAGCCCAAAATGGCCAATAAACTACTGACGTCTGGGCTACAGCAAACAAGGCACTCGTTTCAGAAAGAAACAGTTCAAATGAGCATTGTGTGGTTCTTGTTATGGTACTAAGTTAAATATGTTCGATAAATCAACTGGCTTCAAAAAGTACTCATGTGAAGTTGTTGTTTCTCGCCGTTCATTCTTACAGATGGGCTCAGAGCCAATCCTCGGCTCCGAGTCGGCCTACTACAAAGCTCAAGATCTTCAGACAGCTTGAGGCCAAGTCCCTATCCCATGACACACCTTGAGTTACCTCAGATCTAATTTGCCGTTGCAATAGATCGGAGGTTTCCTTGCACAGCTCTGGCCACTATAGTCTTTTTCTTATTAAAACTTGTTAAAATTGTTAATAGTAATAACTAGTTATAGTTTTCATAGTTTTTCATAGTTATAAATAAGATAACTTATTAGTACTATATTTCTTCTCCCTTTGGCCTGTGTTTTTTTATAGGCTTTTAATAGTCCCTTCCCTTCTTAGTGTGCCTTTATAATATTATCATAGTTATATAGCGTTGTAGTTTAAATAAAATTCTTAGACTTTAGACAGTGTATGAGTGCTTTTGAATAGTTATCGTTCTTCACAGTTTTTTCTTATACAGCCCATTTGTTGTTTAGGGCTTATTTCTGTAGTTTAACTTTACTAAAATTGTGTGTGTGTGTATTCTCTTTAAAACTACAGTCTGTGCTGTACAGTAGATTTTTTGATACTGTAAACTTTAATATGGCTGACAAGGAGAAAGACAAGCATCCTAAGTCTGGCTTTAAGAAGTGTCCAAAATGTGGACAAAAGATGTCTGTGACATTGTCACGTTAATTGTGTTTATTATCTTGGAGACTTGCACTTGCAAGAAAGCTGCTCCATTTTGCTATTCTTTTTCCTCCAGAGTTCTTAACGAGAGAAAAAGAAAACTCCTTAACCAGAGGACTTCTAAAATCTTCATTTCAGGAAGCTTTGAGTGACCAGGATAAATCTAGCCAGTCTTCTAAGGCTTCTTCTTCTGATGTGAGAAAATCTAAAAAAAAAAAAAAAACTGTCTACGTCGGCTCCACAGCCTTCGGAGCTGAGCCTCTTGTCTTTTCGGAGCCGGTCCCCAGTCCTGGAACTGGTATCCGAAGTATTTAAGTCTCCCATTCTCCAGTCAGTGCCTCCATCCATAGATTCATCTCGGTCCTCGATCAGCCTATCTGATTTGGATGTGGATTGTGTGGTGCAGAAGTTGCTACAGGCACTGACGTTTGCCAAATTTTTATCGGCTCCAACCCAAGTGGTTTCGGAGCCAAAAACTGTAATGCCATCAACTTCTTTTCCACCTCCGAGCCATTCCGGTCCTTCGGAGCCAGAGGAGTCAGACCTGATGATTGTTGAGCGTTAGGAGCTGACGTCTGCTCCAGTGCCATCGGTTCTGTTTATTTGGACTTCGTCTGTGCCTATCGAGGAGTCTAGGAGCCGACAGTCTCAGGTCGGGTCTGGGGAGGATAATCGGACTGACCTGTTGGTTTTGACTTTGCCTCTCGGGGCCTCGGCTCGAATGAGTTCGACTCCTACCTCTGGTTCGCAGACCACTGTTCTGGTGCTGAGGGAGTCGGTGGTTTCATTGGAGCAGAGGTGCCTTTGAAGCCATGAGGAGAATGATGTCCCCCAAGACATCTACAACTACACGTCCAACTACCTCCTCCCCAAACGCACCTGTGTCCACTTTTGCCTCACAGATCCTTTCAAAGCGTAGAGACCCTGAGCCTCCGGAAACCCCATTTGGGTGGCCCCAATTCTTCCGTGACCTCACCAGAAGTTCCCAATGATGTTCCCAGGAAGAGGATTTGCAAGAGAAAGCACCTAGACTTCCCCACAAGAGTCTCTCTCGTCTGATACCGACTTAGATGAATCAGAAGGGTCCCTACGGTCCCCCTCTGAAGATATCTCATTTGCTGAGATATTAGAAATCCTTAGGCAGAGGGGTGGCTGGAAGTCCACTAATCCTACTGAAGATGAGTCGGTTCTCCTGAAGGCTTTTGGATCTCAGCCTTCCACCTCTTGGGTGTCTCTGCCCTTCGATGAGCTCATGCAGCTGGTCTCACTAAGGGAGTGGGAGTCTCCGGACACCATGAAGCCTGTCCCTAGGAGGCCCAATAAATTTATTTCTGCCCCTCAGGATAAGTCTTTCCTCACCAAAGGAGTGCCAGTTGATGCCATGGTGGTGGTGGCAGCCACCAAAAAGGAGATGTCGGAAACTTCTTCTGTCATCCTCCTAACAGAGACTCTAGGATCATGGATAGATACAGGAAGTGCATGTACAGTTCAGTGAATTTTGCCATGCGTTCACTGAACTATCTCGCACATTTTACGAGACTGCAAAGAGACGACCTAAAAGAGCTTGGAGATACTCTTCAAGGTACAGTAGCTGCAGGAGCTTCAGACATTTGGCTCCCAGCTTGCTACCCTCAATTCCATAGTAAACTCATCTATGCGTCTCATTTCATATACAGCTGATGGAACGAGTAGGGCAGTGGGTACAGGAAATGCCCTCAGGAGACATTCCTGGATGCGCTTGTGTTCCTTCACGGAGCTCTTTAAGTCATTCTTTGCCAACACCACTTTTGATGGCTCGTCCCTTTTTGGGTCCAAAGTTAAGGAAACTTTGACCAGATGTGAGTAGGAAGGAAAGACTCTGTCTGCCATCAGAGTCCGTTTTTCCACCTCTACTAGACCCTACCCCAAGGGTCAAAAGGGAGGAAAGATGTGGTTCCGAAAAGCCCAAGGAGCTTTTCTGGACGCACGTTGTGAACCCCCCTCCAGGGGCAGAGGAGGGGGTAATAACAGAAGACGCTGCCCTCACAGCAGAGGGGGTCCACAAAACCAGGGCGACAGAGACCAGTTCTTTGGGAAGCCCTACCAGCGCTCCTGAAAGGAGGCCCGACTGTCTTGCTCTGGAGGCAGTCAAGGGTCTCATCTTTGTATCCAGACTCCTGGCTCAAAATAAACGACAACTGGGTACAAAGTATAGTTTCCAGAGGATATTTCATTCCTTTTGCCACTCCCCCTCCACTGACAACAAAAATCCTAGAAGTTCCACCCAGTTACAGGGAACAAGCTACAGTAGAGGTCCAAGCGTTGCTAAGAAAATGTCATCCAACCAGTCCCAGCAGACCAGACAGGATCTGGAACTTACTCAAGATTCTTTTTAGTTCCAAAAAAGACAGGGGACTGGAGACCTATTTTGGACCTCAGCAGACTAAACATCTGTCAAGAAAGAGAAGTTCCAGATGGTCATGTTTCATTCGATACTTCTCTTCTTAGGGAAAGACAATTGGATGTCCTGGATAGATCTACAGGATGCGTACTACCATATAAAAATGGCCAGACCATCCAGGGATCATCTGCACTTCCGGCTGGAAGCCAATCATTACCAGTTTCAAGCCCTGCCCTTTGGTTTCACTACAGCCCCCAGAGTGTTCACCAAATGTATGGCAGTGGTCGCGTCTCACTTGAGGTGTTTAGGATTCCAGGTGTTTCCCTACTTAGACGATTGGCTCCTCACCACCACCACCAGGCATCAGCTAATACAAACCAGGGACACACCACCTTCACTCTCTGCAATCATCTGGGCATTACCATAAATTCAGAAAAATCTCCCTTGTCGCCATTACAGCATATCGTTTTTATCAGAGCAGAATTGGACACCACCACCACTTTAAAACTTCCAGCAGAAAGAGTTTTACTACTTCGTCAGGAGGTTCAGAACATCATATCCAGAGACAAGGCTCCAGCATCAGAAGTGCTAAAGTTGTTAGGCATGATGGCAACTGCAATAATAGCGATACCATTGGGTCGCATGTACATGCGGATTCTACAATGGCTGCTATTCACTCAGTGGTCTTATCAACAGCTCCCAATGTCTCATCTCATATGTCACAAACGAATGCAAAAAGGATTTTCGGTGGTGGTTGACCTCTCCATGTAACATTTGGTCATCCTTTTATCCTACCCTCACCTGCAACCACAGTGACCACGGATGCTTCTCTGATAGGATGGGGACATTTTCAGGGAAGAACAGCCCAAGGCACATGGACTGAATAAGAGACGCATCTTTATATCAATGCCCTGGAGATGAGAGCGGTACTGTTGGCGTTGCAGTACTTTCAGGACTCTCTCCCTCAGGACAATTGAGATTCAGACGGACAACATATCAGTGGTCTGGTACTTGAACAGACAAGGGGGAACCAGGTCCTACCCCCTTTGTCATGAGGCTCTGAGTATGGCAGTGGGCTACATCCACCCAGCGCTTTCTGATAGCAACGCACATCCCGGGGAAATCCAACGTGATTGCAGACAAACTGAGCAGGGCAATTCTGTTGCCTCATGAGTGGTCCCTCAAAAAAGAGATAGCGGAGAGAATATTCCACAGGTGGGGCCAGCCTTGCTGCAACCTTTTTGTTTCCCACATGAACACAAAATGCAGAAGCTACTTTGCCCTGATTCCCCCTCCAGGAGATGCCCCAAAGGATGCACTTGTACACGATTGGTCTCCATTATGCATTCCCACCAATTCCCTTGATACCCAAAGTATTGCAGAAAGCAAAAGCCCTGGGAAGGACCATTATTCTAATAGCCCCCTCATTGGCCTCGCCAGATTTGGTTTCCCTTCCTTCGACTTCATCTCTTGGAAGAGCCTTGGATTCTGGACCCAGTTCCAGACCTTCTGACATTCGCCGGGGGCTCTTCATTCCTCTCTTCAATCCCTAAAATTGACAGCTTGGCTGCTCCAATTCCCAACATAGCCAGGTTTCATAACCTTTCTAACGAAAAGCAGCATATTTTAATATCTTCTCATAAGTCCTCTACTAGGAAGTTATACCTTAGCAAATGGAGAAGATTTTATATATGGGCTTATCAAAATAACATTGATCCCTACCCAAGCCCCCATTTCTCTCATATTAGAATTTTTGACTATGCTTTTCAGTGAAGGAGCTGTGGCAGCTACAGTTCGGGTACAACTTGCCGCCATCTCTAATTTTCACCTTGGCTTTGAAGGATTGAACATAATATCACACAAGCTATCCAAAGCCTTTCTCAAAGGGACCTTCCATCTTAGACCACCTGTGAAATCCCCTTATACCCCATGGAACCTACATTTTATGCTTTCACGCATTTTTCTCCCACCTTTCGAGCCAGCTTCCTTGTGTAATTTGAAATATTTTTTCTTGGAAGACTATCTTTTTAGTAGCCATCACATCTGCCTGTAGAATATCAGAGCTACAAGCCTTGTCTATAAAGCCTCCTTATTTGACTTTCCATGCTGACAGTGTGTCCCTGTGAACAAATCCTTCATTTTTACCTAAAGTTTGTACTGGTTAACCTTAACCAGATCATAGATTTACCAGTGTTCTTCTCCAAACACACCAACAACGTGGAGTATATGCTGCACAACCTTGATGTTCATAGACAGCTCAGATTTTACCTGGATAGAACAAGAGAGTTCAGAAAATTAAAACAACTTTTTTGTTTTCTTCTCAGATTCTAGGAAAGTATGCCAGTGGCAAAAACAACACTATCTAGGTGGTTATCTGATTGTATCACCTTCACTTATTCAGCTGCCAGTTTACCTTTACAACACAATATTAAAGCTCATTCTACCAGAGCAGCATTCACATCTTCTCCCTTTTCTGCTAGGCTTCCTATAGACAACATTTGTGCAGCAGCCACGTGGTCAAGACCTCATACCTTTACCACTCATTACAAAGTTGATGCCTCCAGGGACAGGGCCTCCTTTGTTTCTACTGTCCTGAAAAACATATTCCCGTGAGCCACCCGAGAAAGATGGTGCGTGGGACACTACACATCTGTAAGAATGAACGGCGAGATAGAACAACTTCACATAAAGAAGTTATGTACTCACCATAACGTTCCATGTGAGTTGTTCATCTCGCCTTCATTCTTACTTCCCACCCTCCTACCCCCTCCAGGGTTTTTCGAGGATCGAGATACTAGTTTTATCCTGGTTGCTTGGTCTTTCTATGGGTTTTTTCCTAAAACGTGATAGAATGGCACATGGTATTATTAGACACAGCAAACAAGATGTGAGGTAACTCAAGGTGAATCATGGGATAGAAACTTGGCCTCGAGCTGTCTGAAGAACTCAAGCTTTGTAGTAGGCCGACTTGGAGGCAAGGATTGGCTCCGAACCCATCTGTAAGAATGAAGGCGAGATGAACAACTCACATAGAATGTTATGGTGAGTACATAACTTCTTTTTCATGTGGACACAAAAAATGTCCAACTCTCACTCTAAAAGTATTTATTGCCTCGAAGTACCTCAAAGGACGTCCAGACCACCTCGGCCTCTTCATCCCTCAGATCATCTCATAGGCTAACTGACGCAGATGTGGACAGGATGATAAGAAAGTTTCTCAGCACCCAGATTCATTTGGGAGTTATCCCATCTCCATCTCCCATTGGACTCGTGAGTCTATCTCCATTTCAACCCCAGCTTTTGACTCCTGCTCCAATCCATCCTCTGGTTTCATAGCCTATGGAACTGAGAATTCTGTGCTTGTCTGTGTCTGATTGTAAGGCTTGGCCTTTGTCATCTCCGGTCCTGACTCTGTCACAGCCAGAGGGATCGCTGAGCTGTTACATCGACTCTGATGTTTTTGGAGGATTTCCTTCTACTGGGAGCCTCAGCGCTAGACAGCTCAGCTCCAACCTCTGCATCGAGGCAGGATCTTGGGAGACTAGGTTCCATTCTGGGCAGGTGGCTTTGGATCCAGTCAGGTCAGGGCTTGGTTCCCCCATGGCCTCTGCCTTTGAGATATTGGAGAGAGCATTTTGCACCTCTGTGAACAAGACATTCATGTCCCCTTTGGGTCCACCCCCTTCTCAGCTGTCTACTTTGGATCTTGAGTCTTTTTATCGTGTCCCATCGGGACAGCTGGTCCAGTCAAGCCTGGAGACCGTCCTTATTCATTACACTGCTGGCACATTCAAGCCCTCCTTGGAATCTCCCACATGAGAGCCCCCTTGGAAGCGTATGTGAAAAGGAGGTGCTTATTTTCCCCACAGGAGTCTTTAACTTAAGACACTGACTTTGGTGAAGAGAAGAGGTCCTCCAGATCACCACTTGAGGGTGTCTCTCTTGGTGAAATCCATGAACATTTGAGACAAAAAGGTGGTTGGTCACACACACACACACACACACACACACACACACACACACACACACACACACACACACACACACACACAGACACACAGACACACACACACACACACAGACACACACACACACACAGACACACACAGACACACACAGACACACACAGACACACACACACAGACACACAGACACACACACACACACACACACACAGACATGCACACACAGACACACACACACACACACAGACACACACACACACACACACACACACACACACACACACACACAGACACACACACACACACTTTCCCAGCAGGAGTCAGTGTTTCTCAAAGCTTTTGGAGCCTGCTCAGCTACATACTGGGTAGTCCGCCCCCCAGCGGATGAGATGGTGGACCTCCTCTCCTGCTGGGGTTGGAATGATTCAGATGTCATGGAGCCTGTCCTCAAAAGGCCAAATAATTACCTCATTGCACTGAAGGATAGGGCCCATTGGAGCAAGGTTTCAACAGTGGATGCCGTGGTAGTAGCAGCAGCCACCAAGAAAGAACTTTTGCTTTGCTGAACTCTGGAATATTCTTCTTTGAGGACCACCCTAGTTTACTCTGGCTGGGAACTCTGTCCCATTGGTTGAGGAATGGTTGATAAAGACAACATCAGATATAAAGGTTATGTACTCACCATAGCTTATACATCTGTGTTGTTCATAGGTGTTTACTAGGCTAATGACCACAAGGGCCTTTTTAAGTCTTGCCATACATCCCAAAATTTCTGACAGGTTCCGAAACCCTTGATAAGTGTAAGCATGGGCCTGGGAGATGAACCATTTGCAGGCCTTAATAGGGCGTGTTTCATGCTGTTTAGAAGACATCCTGGGATATTGTCTGGGCCCATTGATGCAGTGTTCTTGGTCTTAGGGCAGTAAGGACCTATTCCCTAGCGATACTAGGGAGAGTTATATTTGATATTTCCTGAGGGAAGGTTGAGGGGGTGAGAGGGGTAAAGTTGGAGCTGAATTTATTAGCCAGGAGGTTTGCTTTATCTTCTGGTTCATTGTAGGTGGCTTCATTTTACAGTGAGCTCTGCAGGCAATTGTGTACTGCCTTTGAGGTTGCGGACATAGCTGTAGAATGTTTTATGATTGTCCTTGGCCTGGGAGGCCACACTTACCTCAAATTTGGGCCTGGTAGACTTTATTTGTCCTCTGAGTTCTTTTAGTTTTAGAGTGCTTTTATCCTGCTGGGTGCTGCACCTCCTAATTTTTGCCATGATATTCTTCCTCCTGTTGTACAGCGTACTGATTTTTTACAAGAATGGCTTGTTTTTTTAATTAGTTTTGTACTTCCTGGTGGGGTACAGCTACCTGTATGCAGCTATATTAACATGCTTGTACATGGTTTCCGTGAACAGTTCTGCATAGGCAGCAGTGTTCTCAGGGTTTATGGGGACTTGAAATTTTGCCATGTTCTCACTTAATAGGAGGAGGTTAGCCTTAGAATAGTTCCTGAATATTCCATGTTTAGCTGGGGGTCCAGCTTTTATTTTTACATCAAAGGAGACCATTTTGTGGTGTGACCTTACCAGGAAAGTCATTACTGTAGGAGGGGTGTGCAGCACTCTCCCATATTAATGAAGGACAAATCCAGTATGGTTGCACCCCTGGTTGATGTATTGACTATCTGGTCCACAGAGTTTGTTTACAAAATCCAGGAATCTCTGTGCATGTACGTTTGGTATTGTATAGAATTCCTAGTTAATAGTGAGGTAATTAGTCACCCACGAGTATGGTATTGGGTTGAATGGTTAGCGTTTCTAATGAGTTTAAATACATTGTATGGGTTTCCTGTGTCATGGAGGAGGACCTATAGCTTGCAAGGAAGTGGTATTGGATTTACCTATGGTGATTTGAACATGGAGCAGCTGAAGTGCATTGTCCTGTTTGACCAGAGTTGAAGTACATTTATTTTTGAAGTAACTAGCGACACCTCCACTTTTAGTCCCTGCCTGTGAAATAGCTGGCCTAAATGTGTGGAAGGCATTATAACCTTGCACTGTTGGTGTGCTCTCCATAGCTTTAAACTATGTCTCCGTGACCGCACAGACATCAGCATTCTGTAGGGTAGAGAGAGCTTCTAGGGAGTGGGTTTTTTTGTTTAGATTCCTAGCATTGAGCAGTAATACTTTTAGATTTTCTTGGTTTTGATTCGCTATATCGGAAGTACTTTCATTTTGGCATTGCCTAAAAAAGGCAGTATGGGGGAAGACTATGTTTTAGCTAATATTCAAAAGCCTAGAGAGGAGAGATGCATACCATTCTTGGCAAAGCAGCATGGTCTGTTGACGGTCACCTTCCATGCTTGACTAATACTGCACCCCCTTAGAAAGACACCGGAAACTAAGCCAATTATTAGTCAGTCATCTTTTGTTCGTATTGTGGCATCATCCTTGTAGAAGCTAAAATGCTGCTCAGACACATATTCCGAGAGCTCCATGATGTCTCTCGGGTCATTTACTCCCATATGGGCTATGACTGAGTCATATTGGTAACTGTGGTCCAGTGACCTGAGTGCATGTGTAATGTGGCTGATCCTAGCCCCTGATAAGCAACTGATCGTAACTTTCTCCTTACTCAGCCTGGTGAGAGGGACATCATTGTGTTTCACCATAGAGTCTCCAATGAATAGAATGTTCGATTGTGTGGTGGCTTGCCTTATGGACTTAGAGGTAGAGGCTCCATGAGATGTTGCTCTGTGTGTTGATGTGTGTGTTTTGAAAGAGCACATTTGGGGCTGTTGAGGGTATTTGTCATGTGTACATTGTCTTGGAGGTCTTTGTGGTTTAGGAAGGTTACATGTAAGTGCCTCAGCATATGTGGGTCAATATGTCTGCTTTGAGTTGTACGTGATGGGTGTAGCGTGTGTACTACTGACAAACCTTATTGACATTAGGAGTACTTTTATGTGAGAGCTTTGCCTCCAGTGACATTGTGTAAATACATTTCTCATATACCATATTAGTTTGAGAATTAACTGGTTGTCAGTAAGCATGAGGAAATTTCTACATTGCCTCAGGATGTCCATATCCACCTTAGCTGGTAAGGGAGACAGTAGGAAAGTTCTTATTCATGGCAACTGACCCTTTATTGATTAGACAGAGTGAGAATATCAATCACTGCCAGGGGTATTTGGTTTGCAGCTATGTGGACATTGCTTGTCACTGCAAACTAGTTGTCCTGTGTGCAAGTAGCTACTGGAGAAATTTCAGTTGTGCTTTTACAGGAAAAATGTCACTCAAGGTGAGCACTACCAAACACATGAGTGGAAACTAATATGTAGACCCTGAAAGTTTAAGTATGAAGTATTTAGGCAGATATTCTGAAGTTAGAAACAAATCAAGCAGTATTTACTGAAAACAAAGAATTAGATTGTCAAGAATGATGGGGAGAGTGGAGTCGATTGAATGGCTACTGTCTGGCAGCTACTAATGCTGGTCTCACCACAGCTTCATTCTGTTGGGATACGCAATGCTCCTTTGCTTTTCTCACCTGAAGCAAAATGTTAGCACCAATCCCAAGAAGAGAAGCAGGCCACAGCCTGTTTGGTGATTCACAGCCTTGTCCCAGATGATGCAAGGGTCTGTAGGCTTGTAGCCTTTTTCTGGTAGATGCCTTGAATAGCAACCAGACCAATCAGGAATGTTAAGCACAGACACTCACTCTCCAACCAGAAACAGTCATGAATCACTGTACTCTGCCATCTCTCACCAGAATCAGAATATAAGCACAGACTCCAAGACGTCACACATAACGCAGTTATTAGGCTTTCTAGTGATCAGCAGTCTCCAAGAAATAATGTCCTTGCACTCCTCTCACCAGGGGAAAACAGAAGCACTAATTCCAAGATAACTACTGAGAAGCAGAATATTGCCTGTTTTTGTCCTTTTCAACCACCCGCTCTGGCCCCCCTTCCTATTTTGAGTAATTCCAGCCAGCCTTGCTCTATGAGCTCCAGTCTTCTTCTTCTTCTCCTCCTTTCTACTGTAGCTGATATACAACTTAATTTAGAATATCCTGACTGCTGGATATCCTTTTGGTATAAATTCATGGGCTGAGTAGAGGGCAAAGTTGATCTGAGGTAATTCAGGAGAAGGGAAGGTTACAGGTAAGGGGTAGAGCTCGAGATACTGATGTCTAATGAAGTGTCTAAGGTTGGATCGGAGACCAATCAGTTGAGAAAGGATGAAAATGGACAGCAGAGATGCAGTTAGGTGAATGGATATATATATATTTTTTTTATTTCTCCATGCTTACCTCTAGACTGCCCCCTCTTCCTTCCAGGCTGATGGTAAAACAGTTTACAAAAGGCATCTCCAATTTAAAACCTCTCAGGTAAGCTATTCTGCCTTCTTGGGACCTCAGCTTTGTCCTAGAAAATTTCACTATCCCATTTTGAACCAGCAATTTCTGCGTCTCTCAAATTTTGTTCTTGGAAAACCATACTTCTTGAAGCCTTTACTTCAGAAGGATCTCTTTGCTCCAAGCCTTGATGGCATTCTTTCCTTATTTTTCATGAAGTTGGAGCATCTCTGAGGGCTAACCCCTCCTTTATATAAAAGGTGCTTAGTGAGCTTTCAATCAGGCCACCAATCTTCCTGTTTTTTTCGCTAACCCTCAGCATGAGCGAGAGAGAATTCTACATTGTCTGCATGCATGCATGCAGCTCAGCTTATACTTGGACAAGACCAAGTCGGTTAGCAAGACTGACAAGTTGTATCCTTTCAAGAAACCAAGTTGAGAAATCTGTTTCTAAACACACAGTTGCTAACTGGATTTCCAAGTCCATTTGCTTTTGTTACATGCATCATGGGTAATCTTTACCTTCTGCTGCAAAAGCCCATTCCACTAGAGCCGTGGCTTCTTCCGGAGCTTTTTACAAAGATGTTGATTCTAGAGCTATCCTAGAAGCAGCAACTCTCTCTTCCATGCATGTCTTTACCAAACACTGCAGAGTAGATGCTTTCTGTAGATCCAGAGCCTTCTTTGTCAGGTCAGATGTCCTTCTGTCCTTGTGTTGCATTATTCATAACAGTAGGGAGGTTGCTGCCTGCAGCACTGGACATCCAGCTAGTATACCAAAGTCTTTGGATGAGGGGTAAGTGCGATGCATATCAGAGCCATAAACCTATGTCTGCTATATATGTGACTTCTGCATGTACCCATCTCAGAACTTTTCTGCAGTAGTGATCTACAGGCATCCGATCACCAGCTCGTGGAATCCGGTTGTTCATTTGCCTTCGGCTGTCTGCATTCAAGTTAAGTACCCTTTTGGTATTTTTTATTATACCTTTTTTCTTGTATTCCAGATGTACATGTTAGCTAGGAAGGGAAAGTGTGCTTGTGGAAGACAGTTTCCATGCAGGGACACATACAAGTGCTTGTTTTGCTTAGGGGCAGGCCATGACTACAAGTCTTGTGACATCTGCTTTCTTTTGTCCCTAAAACTTTGAGAAGCCATCTGGCTGCTTTAAATTTATACTTAGTTTCAAAGACTGTAATGTTTGGCATCCGGTATGGAGGGTTGGGGTAGGTACCTCTGAGGAGCTGCCTAGGAAGAAGGCCAAAAAAGTTAGGCTCGACACCCATGCTGCACCTCAGGAGTCCGGTGAGACTCTCGAGGTGGATGATAGCTCAGGGTCTCATCGGATAGCGGTTTTACTGCTGGAACCGGGAACTGTGGTGGAAGCCAGTTCATTGGAAATCCAGAGTACGTCCGCTGAGGCTGTTCAACCATCAGGCCCTGATGATGAGGGGGAACCATGGCTCGTGGTGTCGGAGGGGCCTACTGCCGCCTTACCGTCCACCACTTTGTCTGCTCCCAAACCGACTACTACTCCTTTTTCCTTAAAAAAGAAACAAAAAGAAAAGCAGAGAACTACTGACTGTATACCAGGATGGGAGGCCTTTTCACAGAACTTATTCAGAACTTTCCAGGCCCTTCAGTCTCAGGTGCTCCAACCAGTTCAACCCCATGTGCAGTCTCTGGAAGACTTGGAGGAAGATACTTTTTCAGATGAACCTCTTATTGTTCCCAAACTGAGTCCCCCAAGGACTTTGCTACCCCGGAAGAAGAAGACTCTTAGTCCTGACTCTACTGGGGAAGAATTTTCATTGGGGCATACCATTACATTAATGAGACAGCATTTTAATTGGGAGGTTTTTGATGTGTCTGATACAAAAAAAGAGGTATTTTTAATTTCTGCAGATGGAGCAACCTTCTCCTTCTGCAGTTCCCCCTTTGCGTCCAGCTTTCCAGAATGCCTTTCAGGCTATCTCTCAGAACCCAGACTCTCAGCCTCTAGCTTCTGAACGACCAGATAGATTTTACAAGGTTCCCCAACAGGCACCATTCCTGTTCAAGAATCCTCCTACAGACCCTGCAGTTATTGCAACAGCTCAGATGATGTAGAGATACATTGCTGTGATTTTAGTGCTGTGTCAGCAGCCAAATCCTCCAGGCAGTTAACCTGTTCCCAGCAGACAAAGATAGCAAGTTCATGGACAGACTGGGGAAGAAAATATACACTTCTTCCACCCTGGCCATTATAGCTATTAATTATCAAACCCACATGGCTAAATTTGTCCTAGATTCATTGTCTAAGGTACTGCTCTAATGTCTGATGTAGTACATTCTCCTGCCAAGTGTCTGCTAACTGCAGTGCTGTCTACTGTCTCTCAGGTAACCGGGCATTCAGTCATGTGCAGTTATGATGATGTAGAAGCATCATCCAAATGTACAGCATCTGGCACTGTCTTGGGAAGGTATTTCTGGCTGAGACTCCACCCTCTACCCTTGGATGTACAGGCCAAATTATTTGATGCACCTCTGGATAATAAAGCCCTTTTCGGCACTGCTTCAGCTGAGCTCCTTAAATCCCTTCAAGAAAAGGGCAAAGATCTGCAAAATTTGAAACATTTGGTTGCCTCACCCATTCCTACATACCACAGGAACTACCCGCAAAATACCAGATTTGTAAGAAGGCAGTCCTCCCACTCTTCTGCAGCCTAGTCTAAGGGATTGAGACACCCTAGGAAACAAACCACTCCTAGACCTCCACTACCTCTACCTGTACATCCTTTCAGAGAGAGCCTGATCCAGACAGAGCTCCTCCACTGTGACTCAGATTCTTTACCCAGATACACCCCCCCCCCCTTGTCCCTCCGTCTAACCCTTTCCCTACCCTCCTGGCAGAAAATCACTTCAGAGAATTGAGTCCTTTCTGTCATACAAAACGGTTACTTCATGACCTGGTGGGTGGTTCCCCCCTTCCAGGGTACCCCTCAACCTCCATCAAATCAGCTCCACATTTTTCCTGCAACTCTGGATCCTCTCCTATCTCAGGGCACAATAAAACATGTCTCTCTGAATCAGACAGCCAGGGGCTTTTATTCCAGAATGTTTCTGGTCCCAAGAAAGGATGGTCCTTGGAGACCAATTCTCGACTTGTCCCCTACTTAGTCAATAACTCAAGGTGCCTATCTTTAAGATGCTTACCTTACAACATCTCTTACCTCTTATCCCTCACCAAGCCTTTATGGCATCCCTGGATCTGAAAGATGCTTGCCTTCACATACCCATTCACCCCAGCTACAGGAAATTCCTACATTTTTCAGTGGTTTCTTTACATTTTCAGTTTTCTTCATTGCCCTTTGAACTCTCTACTGTATCAAGAGTATTCACAAAGTGTCTAGCCCTGGTTATCGCCCATTGCAAAATGCAGGGCATACAAATTTACCCTATCTAGATGACCTAATCCTGCACCAGGAGTACCATTCCCTGTCCCATCACTTAGACATGGTGTGCAGGATCTTGGAGGGCCTAGGTTTCACAGTCAGTCTACAAAAATCCCAAATGACATCAAGTCAAGACCTTTTCCTTTTGGGGTTCAGGATAAGGACAGACATGTCGGCCTTTATCTCTTGCCAGAAGGTGGAAAACCCTTACCCACTACTTGCAATCTCTCCTTCTCCCAGCCATCTCAGCCAGGGAATTTCAGAGGGTCTTGGGCCACATGGCCTCCTTGATTCCCATACTTCCCTTGGCCAGTCTGCTTATGAGGAAATTTCAGTGGGTCTTGAGGAATTTGTGGAGCCAACACACACATCCTCTCGATGTTACACTCCCTCTTCTCCCATGCTTGTTAAAGGAACAGTCATGGTGAACCTCAAACATTACCCTCAATCAAGGGGTATCCCTGCAGATCCTGCCTCCCACACAATACCTCTACACACATGCATCCGATCTGGTTTGGGGAGCCATCCTGCACAGCAACAACAGTCGAAACAAAGTTCAGGGGGAGTGATCCACCCAGAGAAAAAGGGACTACGTCATCATGAAGGAACTGAGGGCCCTTCTCTTGGCTCTGCAGGCCTTCCAAGAGATTCTGCTGCCAGGCACCTTGAAGGTAACTACAGACAATATGAGTGTTCTGTGGTATGTCAGCAAGCAGGGAGGGTCAAGTTCTTGTCCACTCTGCACCCAGGCAATTCATATTTGGTCCCAAGCGGTGAACCTTCACATATACCTTCAAGTTGTATACATTCCCTCAGCAGAGAATGTGATGGAAAACACCCTCAGCAGAACCTTAGCACCCTGTCACGAATGGATGCTTCACAGGGAGGTGTTTTTGGATCTTATTCACAGGTTGGGTATTCCACAGGCAGATCCGTTTGCCTCCTCCTAGAACAGACAGATGCTCCTATTTGGCACGAGAACTCCGCATCCACAGGCTTGGAAGGGTGGACACCTTCTCTTTTTCATGGGAGGGGATGTTTCTTTATACCTTCCCTACCTTCTTCATACTGATTCAGAAGTCCTTTTGAAGACAGAGGGTCAAGCCAAAAATCCTGCTGGTGACCCCCTTTTGGCCAAGACAGCATTGGTTTCCCCTATTATTTCTATTAGTCAATGACGATCACCACAGGTTACCTCACCAGTTCGACCCACTCGTACAAGACAGGATTCCTCATACACCCTGTAGTGCTCAACCTCAAATTGACCTTAGTAGTGATAGAATTTTGACTGTATTCAGAGAACATACTCAATGTCCTGCAAGAGGCCAGTAAACCTTGTACCAGGAGAAATTACTTATCTAAATGGAAAAGATTTTCCAGGTGGTGTCTCAAGAACAAACAGGACCCATTACTTGGGTCCAGTACCTATGGTCCTTTATTTGTGTGAGCTGCTACATTCAGGACTTGATGTGTTCTTCTGTATAATTGCATTTGTCAGCCATCTCCTCTTGTCTCCCTTTAGTACCCCCATTGGCATCCAGGCTAGAAGTAAAACTCTTTTTAAAAGGAGTCCTTCATATCAGACCTCCTCATAGGCCTATTCCTCCATCCTGGGATCTTAATTTTGTTTTGGAAAAGACTGACATTACCTCCGTTTGAACCAACCCCTTCAGCATCTGTTAAGTTAGGTACTTGGAAAACAGTTTTGCTGGTGGCCCTTACTTCTGCCAGGAGGGTTTCCGAAATCCAAGCAATTATGTCCACTCCTCCATACCTTATCTTCCATAGAGGTAGGGTCTCCCTTAGGGCCAATCCCTCCTTCATGCCTAAGGTGGTTAATGAGCTCTCCTTGAATCAAATCATTAATCTGCCTGTTTTTTTTTTCTCTCAGAACTCCTCAGAAAGGACTTTGCATTCCCTGGGTGTTCATGGACAACTGAGGTGTTATCTGGACAAGACAAACTCAACTAGAAAGTCTGACAAGCTTTTTGTCTCCTTTCATCCCAGAGCCATGGGCAAGACTGTGTCAAAACAGACAACTGCCTTTTGGATTTCTAAGGCTATCTCATTTTGCTATTCCTTTCATGGAAACAAATTGAACTTTAATGTGAAAGCCCATTCTACCATAGCAGCTGCCTCTTCGGCAGCTTTTTTCAGGGGCATTGACTACACTTCCATTCTGGAAGCAGCCACCTGGTCTTCTGTACATACTTTCACCAAACATTACAAGTTAGACTTGATTTCTAGAGCAAGGGCTGTGTTTGCCAGGTCAATTTTGCAGGGTCTCCTCGACCGTCTCCCAACCTACCTCCCAAGCTCCTACCTAAAGCTCTGGTACTCTCCCTCCTGTTATGAATACTGCAACATGAGAATTGAAGGACATAAGATAGTTGTTTAAGAACTTACCATAACCATAGATGTCCTCCTCTTCCATGTTGCAGTATTCAATCCCCCACCCCCTTTTTTATTTGTTGGTTTTCTTTTGTTTCTTTGTATTCCTTAAAAGGTATAACAGCTGCCATATAGTTCTACAGCTTGAATACTTCCTTGGCTGGTGGTATGCATGGGTCTGGAAAACTTCCTTTCTTCTATACTCCCAGGGGTACTACGGTATACGGCAGTCAGTTCTGATTTGGGTACGTGCAGATGTCACATATATAGCTGACTTAGGTTTATGGCTCTGACATGCAACGTTACACGTACCCCTTATCAAAGACTTTGGTATACTGGCCGGATGTCCAGTGCTGCAGGCAGCAACCTCCCTACTGTTATGAATACTGCGACATGGAAAAGGACATCTATGGTTATGGTAAGTTCTTAAACAACTATTCTTTCTCTCTGGATTGAGTTATAGTTCTCCTATGACTGATCCAACCACTCACTAAGCTTTGGGAATCACCCAACAGTTTGGAATACAGCAGTGATATTTGGAAGGACACAGTACAGCTGTGTAAGAACTTAACAGTAAATGTTATACTGATCGCTGGTGCAGTATTCCTTCCCACTCTTCCATTCCCATTATTTTTCTTACTGAGTTTTACCATTCTTCTCATGGACTGAGGAGGAGCCATACTTGCCTTCTCCCTCTTAGCTGACCGTTTTTTGTCCCATTTCCTCAGATGTCTCCAGATCTTGAGATAGTCTGGGGTTTTTATGCTCATACATCCTCTTGTGTGCTCTTACGCCCATGGGCTTTGGTCATGTGTCAGACGTATGGCTTTTTGGAAGGTTTTTGGCTTTGGTACCCTGGCCAGACTTCCAGATTTTTTAGAGACATAACTCAAAAGTATGGAATAGTGCAACAGTGATCAGTGGGACAGTTACTTTCATGGTAAGTTCTTACACAACTGTACTTTTATAACACTGAGAAAAATATTCCAGTCACACAAGTATTCGATAATGAAACAGTCAACTAGCTGTGAGGTTGGAATATTGTGCATTCAGCATTTCATATACTGCTCTAAACATGTACATCATTGCATGTTTGACAGTTTTCACCATGCAAGTGCACACACACACACACACACACACACACACACACACACACCTGTGTGTGTGTGTGTGTGTATATATATATATATATATATATATGTATGTGTGTACATATATATACATATATATATATAAATATATATATATATATATATATATATATATGTATATATATATATATATATATATATATATATGTATGCATGTATATATATGTGTATATATATATATATATATATATATATATATATATATATATATATATATGTATATGTATATATATATGTATATGTATATATATATATATATATATATATATGTATATGTGTATATATATATATATATATGCATAACTTGCCCCTGCAGGGATGTTATTGCTGCTAATCGAGTGGTACTTAATGCAAAGGATTAAGATCAGGAAGCTGCCTCCTTTAGTAGAGTATTTAACTTGCTTACCTCAGCCTCCATTTACCTACTGTTTGACTTTGAGCAAGTCACTTAACCAGTCAGTGCTCTGGGGGTACTTTGGAATTGGGCTAGGTTTCTCAGTGGTTTGCTGTAATGTATGCCACTGTCTATGAACTTGGCTTCATGTGCATGTCTTTCCTATAAAGAGCTCTACTGGGGGACCATTCCTTAGTTATTTTGGCACAAAGTCAGTAATACATTCTACATCAAACCATGTTCATCTCCTGAGGTTGTTTCTACAATGATTTTGAGTAGCATTGTTTGTGAGCTATTCTTAGCTTGGATCCATACCTTTCAACTGTACAGATTTTTCCAGAATGTTCATCTTTTTCCTCATATTGTTCATCTGTTTCTCATACAATTGCAGTTTTCTGGCATATCGATGGTAAATCATTGAGGGTTAAAGTCAGAAAATATTAACAGAAATGTGAGTTCAGACTTCATACCCTTCAGAAAATCATGGTAATGCAAATCTCGTTATTCTTTCAACTTCCTAAGTTTGTTAGAGCAGTATTTAAAGAGAGTCCCTATTTTGGGGTCTTTGTCCCCCATTATTTACGGCTTTTTCCAGATTTTTTTGTTGTAAGAGGTTGAGAGGTATGATATTCACTGCTTATATACTTAACTTCGTGAATAGGCTTATTTAAAATGGATCCTTCTTGGCCTCAGACAAATAGGCTCTACTGTATAAGAGCATATTTGACTTCAGAATCCTTTTACAGAAGGTAACTGTAGAGTTCCTCTTCTGCTGCCCCCAGCTCAGCAATATTTCTTTCATTCCCATACTTAGGGTGAACATTTCTGCAGACGTTCTTCATTAAATGATTGCTGCAGTATTCCTTACATGTGGGACTTTACTACTATAGAGCGTCTTGTCTGGCCAATCTTCAAGAGCTCAGGAACGTTCCCCCTAGTGCAGTGTACGGTCTCTCTTAAGCATAACCAATATGCTAGTATAAAAAGGGATGTACATTCATGCTCTCCTCAGACCTTTCTTGCAACAGTACATGTATACACATCTCGTTCAACATCATGATTTAGTCCTCTTAATCCACATGGATCCAGACAAATAAGCACCCTGCCTGGAATTCATTTTTTCATCATGATGCAATGTTTTTGATTGAGAGTTTTCTTTGCTACCCTTCTGTGTAGCAAGAAAAAGGGTAAATACTGTTGTGGTAGACAGATCCCTTAAAGAGCCTACCATACAAGCTGCTGTTTCTTTTTTGTGTAGGTGTAGACCATGATGTCAAAAATTGCAATGTTTGCTAAGGGTTTACACTCCAGAATCTCAGAAATAGGTTGTGCACATCAGACTTGTAAACATTTTAATGCCTTAACACACTCAGCCATGTCGTTGGCTGGTCCTTTTGCATCTTTTGAGCTTTTGTCTTTGAAAAAGCAGAGGGACAAAGGTAAGCAGTGAACTGGAAGATGAAACTCAGATGTTCCAATCCCCCAACTGGTCCAAAGTGAGTGGCCCTGGTGATGAGCTTTTGTAGCCCTCAAATTGGCCATTTTTCTTGAATCTTCAGTCCTCTGCAGATGTCCCTTCGGAGGCCATAATGGACTGAGATCTAAGCACGTCTGTACAGACTGACAGGTCACAGGGCCATTTCTTGGACCACCTGACCTATAGTGAATAAAGCAGAACCCTGTGTGCTTTCAAAAGAGAGGCTGTAATCCACAGAGTATTCATTTGAGAAGAGATTGAGGGTTTTGCATGGAGGTCCAGCATAAATCCAAGTCCTTGTTAATGAAAGTGTACAAAAGAATGCAGAAAATGAGACCCAATTCCCCCCTTCCATTACCTAGAGAAACCCACTGTAAAAAGAATATAGGGGTGCTTTTCTTCTCCTCCCTCTTCTCAGGTAGGCCAGGAGGACTGGTTCAAACTGGACCAGGGTTGCTGATAACCCCCAGAGGCCATGCAACCTGCTCAACCAGGTCTGTCTTTTTTCCTTAGTAAAAGAGTGTCACCTTCTGAAGAATGGAAGGGATTCCTAGGACACTGACTAAAACAATCTGGACTGTGCCTCCCAAATCTAATTTTCCCCAGGTTTTGATAGTTATTCATTTTCACCAAGTGAAGAAATATCCTTTGGGGAAACCTTGACCTGTATGAAAGAATTCAAATGGGAAGACAGAGAAGCCTTAAACCATCAAAAAATTGAGGTATTGCCAATGGAAGACTTCCCCCTCCTCCCCCAAAGCATGCTGTGATTTCTTCTATCCTTGTGGCCCTAGAGGGTGCCTTTTTAACAGCATCTAATACCCTGGAATCCCACCTTCCAGTTCCCAAAAAGGCAGATTCAACAGGATGCAAGACAGTCCCAAGTATCTCTACAAAAACCTAGTGGCTGATCATGAAGTTCTCTATGGACCCCATCAAGTGTTTAAAGATCGCCATTGTTTTGAACTTCTGACAGCATGAAAATTGGCAGTACATCACAAAATGCGTCTCAGGGTGATTTATATATCCCCTTACAATTAAATATAGCAGCATACAAGTTGAGCAGTACGAAGGCAGATCCTGGAGTGGATATTGGTATTGGGTAGTCTTCCTGTATAGAGATCGCACATGGGATGTCCCCAGACTTAAACCAGTATGCATCACCAGGAAACGGACATCTGCCTTAGGTATGTTCAAGAAACTGTTGCAATGGGCTTGGCTTGCACAACTGAGGCCTTCTCCTTGTCATGGACAGGGATTTATGGTTTTTCCCTTTCCTCCCTTCCATTTGATTCCCAGAGTAATCCAGAAGGTGATTAAGGATAGACTTAGAATGTTTCTGATACCACCATTCTAGCCAAAACAGGACTGCTTCCACCTTCTCAGTGAGATGACCGGAGGGCAGTATCAACAATTACCTTATAGGATAGACTTACTAACACAATACAAGGTGTTAATTCATGTACCACAGTGTCTGAACTCTGCAGCTGTCAGCTTTACTGATAGAATTCTAATGCCCTTTAGGCAGCATTACTGTGGGGACATTATCAGTATTATCTGAAAAGCAAGAAAATCTAAACCTAGGAAATTTTGTTTTCAAATCAAAGGGTTTTGTCATGTTATGCTAGGCTAATTGCTAGGACCCATCCACTGTATAGGTGTTCGCGGCCTTTCTGGGTCTGGCTTACATTACAGTTAAGGTTCATATGTTTTCTATCTCCTGTAATAGACCAAGAAGTCTTCTCCCCGCCTTGCCTTGGCTATTAGATCAATGAGAGCAAACTTGGCCAGCAAAAAATTAATGACCAGTTTAAACTTAAACTGGTGTGCAAAGAATTTGTATGTCAGATGCAAGGAAGAATTATATAAACTGTTTGCTTAAACTTATACTAACACAGCATATATAAATTGTGATGCTCTAATAAGTCACCACTAAAACTAGTCTGTTTTAAATTATATATGGTATTCCTACAAAACAAAACAGGGCTTTGCATTCTCAGTCCAATCTCTTGAGAGATATGGGAGAAAAAAGTTTATTGGAAAGTCAGTCAAATGGTTCAATCCTCCTCTGTTTTAACTCCTAAAATGGCATCGGCATTAAGTAGCTGGAAGATGCATGGAGCGGTTTATCCAGTCTAAGACATTCTAGAACTTTACTATGTCAGTATATGTTGATTTGAAGTTTTATATCAAAATCAAAATGGCATTTTGAAGAAGCTGTATAAGAAATGAGTGTACCTTTATACTCTTGTCTGGAGTGTGATAACTTCATAATCTTAAGACTTTTGGCTTTTAGAAGGGGAGTTTGACTTGTTTACTGTTTAAATTTCTTTTCCTTTAATCAGGTGAGTGGACTGGTCTTTTGATCCATTTTAAAGCTATTCCATAGGTTCAAAGACATGTGAAGGTTGAAATGAAAGGAATGGTTATAGTAGTCATAGAATTCATGAGAAAATGGTGATTTTTTTTTTTATAAAAGGGATAATTCCTATAAAAGGATTCGACAGTTTGCAATCTTCCTTTTATTGCTTCTTAAGTTTTTCTTTATCTTTCCAGGACGTTGAAAGCCAAGCAATGTATTCCAAACTAGAATGTTCCTGTAGCTGGAGTTTCCAAGATCTGAACTTTACTCTGAGTAGATTTGCAGGTGCTTGATAAGCAAGGCTGCCTAATACCAAACGTGTAGCAGCCATACTTCTCAACCTCTCAACGCAAGAAATCTGGACAAAGCCAGAAATAATGGTGGGGGGGACACCAAAAATAGGGACAGATTTTACATATCGCTCCTATAAACTTAGAAAGTTATTAGAACAACAGGTGTTGCTGCATTATTATGTATTTTCTGAAGGATATGAAGTCTGAAACTCAAATGTCTGCCATTATTTAGTATTTAGTTACTTCAGTCCTCAAGGATTTGTCAGAAAACCTCAAATTTTGAGGAACAGACCACAATAGGAGGCAAAAATCTGGACATGCTGCAAAAATCTTGAGAGGTATGATAGCAGCTGTGGTAGTCATTTTATCTGCATCATAGATGCACTTTTGTGACTAAAGATCCATAGACTCAGCACACCTGATGGTCATGTAGTTTTCTACCATCTAAACCAAGTGAATTCTGAAATGATAGTATATCAGCTAAAACAGGCATGCAAGCTCTGCATATGAGGACATTGAAGGATAAAGCTTCAAAATCTGGTAATGCAGTCTTATTTTTGCAAAACTTTGCCCTTTTATCAATTTTTTTTAACTTTCTCTGACTTTGGCAAGCCTAGCTAGGGTTTCTTTATTTTTTTTTTCTAAGTGTTTTTAATGTATTAAATACATGCTACATCTTTTGCTTGTGAGGTTTAGAAGCCTTTGTGGACTTTGAAATACGTTAGTAGTCACTGTTGCCATGCAAGCCCATACAGAAAAGGTACTGGATGCCCAACTTCTGTTTGGGAGGGGATATTTGTTTAAGGATTTAACTATGACAAAAGATTGGAAACTATACAAAAGCACTTCTTGTTTATATTAAAAAAAAAAAAGAACCACCGAAAATTATTTGGTAAATTGCTGAGTTATAATTGACTTCATGTGAATTAAAGATAAGCAAAGTTCAAAACCAGGAGAACTGAAGAGAATGTCCAGCAGTGTGTGATATATAAAAGAGCTGATGCACTCTGAGTCTGTTGTCTTTTTTGGCTGAGACATTAAACTGAGGTTCCAGCTGCTTGAGATGGTGGTTGCTAAGGTGGATTTGAAAGATCCCATGGGACCTGTTGAAAAGAGTAGGTCAAGTTCGCTGATGCCAAAGTCAGATTTCCCCTAGGAATACAGGGTTGGGAGGGTGGCCTAATAGTTAAGGTGTTTGCCTTACAAGCACAAGGTGCAGGGTTTGAGTCTCACAAGGGATTATTGGTTAGGCTTAAAATGGCTCACAAGGGCAGTTAGCTTAGTACTAATCTATGAACCTGTGATAAGGAGTATAAATACCACATTAGGTCTACCCTGACTAGAGGTGTCTAGCCTAGTGGGACTAACATTGACAACAAAGGATAAATAAAAATAAATATAAAATAAACTGTTATTGGGCATGGCATTAGTTATACTATTAACTGGCATTTTGTTGGCAGCCAAATTGACTTAGCTGGAACACTATATAGTGGTGTATAGGTTCTTATCTGAAAGTGGATAATGACAACTAAGCATATGCATTTATAGTTATTGATTGAGAAAAATTCATGCATCTGTTCTAGAAAGACCATTATTTTAACTAAAAGTAATTATTTTTTTGAAGTTTAGTCCCTCAGTTTAGTAGTAAAGGAAAACTGTTGCTGTCTGCATGCAATATGAATTTGCTACTGCTAGACCACTGAGTATTGATGCTTAGTTGTACTATACATTATTTTGGTTACTTAACATTTTATGTCATGCTGCTGTATGTTATCAAAAATGTGAAGTTCTTAAAATGTTGAAATGTCAAATTATTGTGATTTAAAAATTACAAATAAAACCAGTAGTACAGTGGTGCTGTGATGCCGTTGTGGGGTCTGTTCCTGCATGCATGTCCATAGTACTCGCACACGTCACCCTCCTCTGCATTACATGTTTTTCTAGTTATTTTATTATTACTTTTGATACTTCCATCTGTGTACTATTCTTTAATAGCCAGCACTGCAGTGCCTTCTAGTACTTGAAATGTCATAGTTTTGAGAATTTGTTTTTGTACTCAAATATGTGGTATTCCTTTTCCTGGTCTTTATCATACAGCAGGTACTCTAATATTTTGTGGGTTATATCTGTGTGACTTTTGGCTGCTTTGTGCATATTTTGAAATGCAGTCATTAGTGGGACTTGCTTATTGAAAACTACTGTCCAAGTTCAGCCCCTGTTAATTGTCAGTGGTACTGTAGCTTGCAACAGAAGTAACTCGGACTTGGGAGGTAACTGTGACTTTGCCTTTAATGCTTTTTTTTGGCATTGAGGTATGTTAAAAAACAGTTGCATAAAGGAAATGGAGCAAGTTTTATAAAAATAGAATTTGTGCAAACAAAACATGTAGAATAATGTTGAGGAGTGAGATTTTAAGGAAGGTAGGAATTCAGAAGCTTATGTAATGTAAAAGTAAACATATGTGCTGCATTACAGTAACTGTGAAACTTGTATAGATTTTTCGTGAGATTGGTTTGTTTTCTTACTAATGTATGTAAACATGTTGCAGATTAAGTTGTAATTTAATAGATTATTTAAAAAAGTTACATGTTATTTAAGATGAGAATTACTCCTCCACAGTCTTGCTGTTGTCAGTGTATACACTTCATTTAACAATGCTTGGTTTCTTAAAACTATTCATCTACAGACACAACTTATGATCTGATGTCAGTGTTCATTCTCCCCTTGAGCTGGGTTCTGATCCGATCCAGCACCAAAGGAGGTTAGAAGAATATTCAATCCTTTATTGCGGCAACTCCAAAGTAATAAGCAAACCGGTTTCGGCAATGGTAATGCCTTCTTCAGAGCAATTTATAATAGATTATGTAGTGAACCGGAAGTGAAATTCAAAGAGGTAGAAAAAATGGTAAAATTGTTCCAGGAAAGAGGCTACAATAGTAAGATGGTGGAATCAGAGAAGAAATCTTCCCATCTGTTCCATCTGAGATGTTAAATAAAAATCTTAATACAAATATTAAGAAATATAATGTTAAAACTGTAGACAAGGAAAATACTGCGAAAGATTTTACAATAGTAAGATACATCATGACTTATACCAATGATAGTCAACTTATAAAACACATTATCCAGAGTAACTGGAAAATCTTAACTATAGATGGAAAAACTACTAGAATAGTAGGTACTTATCCTAAATTTACTTACAGGAACAGCAAAAATCTAAAACTACTACTATGCTCAAATTCTAGATCAAATGTTAACTCTGATAAGAAAGAAAATGTGAGACTAGGAACCTACCCATGTGGACATTGTAGCATGTGCACACATATTACTAATGAACAGGACTTTATGCATCCAACGTTAAATTACACATTTGTTCCTAACTTTGAGGCAACGTGTGAAACAGAAAATCTTATATACCTAGCTACCTGTGGTATGTGTCCAGCATTTTATGTAGGACTGACAAAGAGGAAATTAAGAAATAGGGTATATAACCACACTTATGATATAAGGCGCAATAATGAACAGAACGCCTTAGCAAAACATATTATGGAATGTAACGGTCACTACTTTAAATTTCGAGTTGTAGAAAGAGTAAGTGGCAACAGGAGAGAAAGAGATAATGTGAATTTATTAGAGACTAGAGAGTTACACTGGATTTTTAAACTTAGAGCACATCAACATCCAGGCATCAACCAATATGTATCCATCAAACCAGTACTCAGAAAGAGGAGATGATTTTTGTACTAAAACAGGATACATATATTATTTTATCATATTTTATCATATTTACTTGTTTATTCATCCACACGCTTGTACATAACAATGCATTTATGCTATACTGATATATACATGCCTATATTCACACTACAAATTCATATAATATACTATATATAGATATTGACATGACCACTTAATTTATATAACTTATATAATCAATTTATGAATATATAAGACATTTTATTGACTATTATATATGCAGCATTCATATGGATTTATTTTTCCATTTCATATATCTATTTATTTATTTATCTTTTATAAATATTTGACTATAGATTTATTTATCTATGTGTTTATTTATTCATCTATTTATATATGGACTTAGCAGTATTGAATTATATTATATGAACATATTAGTATTATTAATTGTTGATGCATACTTTTTAATATACAAACATTTTTTCTTCATGTATTTTAAGTAATTTACTCATAGTACAATTTTTAGTAAATGTTTTAGTTATTTATAGCGCTACAGCTTTAACCAGCATTTAATGAAATCATCGTATTTTATTTTAACTTGACTACTCACTCTTGAAAACTTGTACTTTAATTGAATCCACTAGTTTAACTATTTAATTAGTTAATTGTTTTATTTGATATATTTAATATAATTAATATTAAGTGGTTCAATAAACGTTGAGTATTTAAATGAGTGGCTAAAGCATAAGGAATAGGATCTGAAGAAGCATACATCGCATATGTGAAAGCGCTTATCCATTTGTTTTGTGCCTTGAATAAAAGTTTCACGCTTTGGAATATATTTATGCCTACTGTTGGTTTGTCCTGATACTACAGAGATTGACTTTTTCCGTGTTTTCACCAGTTTTGTTGGTTCCTGATTTATTTTGCTGTGACTGGTGAAACCTTTCGAGTAGTAGGTGATTTGTATATTATAAACTAAGAGAAATCCTATCTAGAGCCCACTCAGTGTAAACTTTATAGGAGCAATTCTCAACACAAAAGAAACAAGTAGCTATACCCCCCCCCCCCACCAAGAGTGGAAACATTCAGATTGCAAGTCACAAAAGTAATCTGCAATGACAAGATCACAGCAAAATTGGTTCTTTAGACTCTAGGGTCCATGATGGCAGCAATAACGCTAGTCCCCCTGGCCAGATTTCACATGAAAATTCTGCAGTGGCTGCTATCAACGCAGTGGTCCATGCTTCAACTGATTCCAGCTCAAATAAGGATCAGCAATATATGCTAAAAGATCTCAGATGGTGGATTAAATCATATCAAATTCTACAAGGTAATTTGTTTATTCTCCCCCAGCCCAAGGCCACAGTGACCACAGATGCTTCCCAGCTAGGGTGGGGGCATTTTCTGGGGAAAACAATCCAAGGCACTTGATCCCCCAAAGAGGCCAACTTGCATATCCACATCCTAGAGATGAGAACAGTATTCTTAAAGATGTAAGCTATCCAGATGCTCTCCCCTTGGGGACAGTTGAAATTCAGACAGACAACATGTCTGGTACATAAACAAACAAGGGGCAACCAGATCATACCCCTTGTATCAAGAAGCTCTGAGCATGGCAGTGGGCGATCTCATCCAACCGCTTTCTCATAGCAATGCATATTCCGGGGGAGTTCAGTGTGACAGCAGATAAACTGAGCAGTTGCATTTTTTTACCCCTTAAATGGTCCTTCAATCAAAATGTGATGGAAAGGATATTCCATCAGTGGGGTCAGCCTTGCTACAATCTTTTCGCCTCTCCCATAAACAAGTGCAGCAGCTTCTTCACCCTGATCCTCCCCATTTGGAGAATCACTGAGGGATGCTGTTCTTCACAATTGGTCCTCCGGTCTTCTTTATGCCTTTCCCCCAACTCTATTAATCCTGAAATTCCTACAGAAAGTGACCAGCTTAAAGAGCAAAGTAATCCTCATTGCACCGTATTAGCCTTGACAGATTTGGTTCCCCTTCCTTTGGCCTCACTCACTTCACAACCTTGAATTCTGGATCCAACTCTAGATCTCCTGTCTCACTTTCACCAAGATATACCCAATCTCAGGCTGACTGCCTGGTTTCTCCAATTCCATTAATAACCAGACAACCTATGCTCTCCTCTCCAGTCTGACACATACTGCTGTCTTCTCATAGGCCATCTACACGTAAGCTGTATTCCAGTAAATGGAAAAGATTTGTTCACTGTGCACTTGAAAATAACATTGATCCCTTTTCAGCTCCTATTCATGATATTCTTGATTTTGTAGCCCAACTTTTCAAAGACGGGTCTGCTTCTTTAACGATCAAAGTCCAATTAGCAGCAATATTTTATTTTCATATTGGTTTCCAAGGTTCTTCAGTTGCTTCACATAAACTCTGCAAAGCATTTTTGAAAGGAACTCTTCTTTTAAAGCCCCCTTATAAAGACCCTACTCCCCCTTGGGACCTAAATTTAGTGCTGCAGGATATCCTACACCTACCCTTTGAACCAGCAGCTCGTGCGATCTCTTGTTCCTTTCTTGGAAAACTATTTTCTTGGTAGTTAACTTCTGCAAGAAGAATTTCGGAGATTCAAGCCCTGTCTTCCCAACCACCATATTTGATTTTTCACAAAGACAGAGTATCTCTGCGTTCTAATCCATCTTTTTTGCCAAAGGTGGTATCAGAGACAAATATCAATCAGTCCATTAATTTACCAATATTTTTCCAAAATTTGAGAACAAAGGTGAATGCTTGTTAACATTTATTAGATGTTCACAGACAATTGTGAATTTACCTTAATAGAACCAAGGATATCAGGAAATCTGACCAATTCTTTGTTTCCTTCTCAGATATTAAATTGGGTCAACTAGTCACCAAAGTAACCTTGGCAGGATGGCTCACCAGTTGCATTTCTTTCATTTATAACCATTTGGGCATTGCCCTACTGAAACCTTTACAAGCCCATTCAACTAGAGCAATGACAACTTAATCTGTCTTCCAGTCTCGAGTGTCTATGGATGAAGTGTGCAGCAGTGACTTGGGCTACTCCCCATACCTTTGTTACTCATTACAAATTGGATCTGGTCTCCAGGGGTAGAGCATCATTTGGTTCAGTGGTGCTGAGGAACATCCTTCCTTGAGTCCACCCAGGATCTGAGGTAGCTGGGGACTCTGTCCCATAGGTTGAGGATGGAATGAATATTGACAACATCAGATAAAGAAGTTATGTACTCACCATAACATTCCATCTGTATTGTCCATTTTTATTCTTCCTCAACTCCCCACCAACCAACCCCCTACCTTTAAACTCCTAGAAGAGCAAGTGTTCTTAAGTTGGCACTTCCCTTTAGCTGAGCTCCAGATATAGTCTCTCTGGACATTTGTTTTTTTTTCTTTTACTTCTCTTAGCAAAAAGGTAAAATGTTGCATTATGGGTAAGGGAGAAGCTCGAGAGTTTTTTAGTTACTACAAGCTATTGTTAATGGCCAAGTCTGATCTTAGAGATTGAATCTGAACCCATAGGGTGAAGAAGAATGAAACTGGGCAACACAGATGGAACATTATGGTGAGTACATAACTTCTTTTTTAAGCTTGTCGTTGTTGGTCTTCCAGATAGCCCTTGCTCTAACAATGTTGCTTCTTGTCCACAGAAATTTGTCTTGTAGAGTCATGTCTGCCCCTTGTCTCTTGTGCTCAGTCCTTTGCTACCCAGCTAGTGCCAGTCCATGCTTTAGCACAGCCATTCTTTTTCTGATTAGTTGATTTCTGCTGTTGAAAGAAGATTGTTTGAAGTTCATAGGTAAGTACTAGGCTAGCTGCCCTAACGGCCATTTTAAACCTAGAACATTTTCCTTTTGTTGCTTGAATTAACCTATCTCATTTGGTGTTAGATTTGGCTTACCCATCCCATGGTTGATGATATTTTATATCATCTCTAGTGAGAATAACTGGGATCATATCATAGATAATTTGAGGGGACCCATGCATGAGATAAACCATTTAGGAGCTGCCTGTATTCATTAGTAGTAGTACTGGAGTGAGTCCTGGGGTAGATTTTCTGCTACCCATCCATAGATCCAAGTTGCACCTGAATGTGGATAGGAATGAGCTTGTTCTATGTAAATGAGAAGTCTGTTCCAGAGCAGTGGTATCCTCTGGAAGGTGTACCTATTCCTTCAAACCATTCAGTCGACATTGCAGAAGAGATTTACATTCCTGGACTGACTATTTTTGATACCATTTGACTTGATGTGCGGTAGGTCCATCAGTGCTGTGTCAGAGGATGCCTTGTATGCCATACACAGGTCACCTCTTAGCAGTTAGTAAGATACAGAGTATAGTGAGAGGGCTTTGAGGTGGTCATTGTAGGTTGTATTGCTGAGACCTTTGTTGCTCTTCTTGATCCTTGCTCCTAATAATGTTGTGCATAGAAATGTACTTGTCTTGCAGAGTCATGTTTTTTCCTTTGTTTGTCTGTTGTGTTTCTGCAGCACTGCTGCATGCAGTCATGGGCTGAGACATGTCAATACCTTCACCCTAGAAGGTAACATCAGCATGTTGAATTAGAAGATCTAATGTCCAGGAGAAGGTAGCAAAACCATCCTGCAGCTTTGGTCTGCACCCATTTTTACTGAAACTGTCAAAACTAAGGTCACTGCATTTTGGGGAAAGCGGAAGAGCCCCTTGTAACCATCTATCAAACCTCTGCCATTTTGCAAAGTCTAATATTATTGGACTAATGGCTGTCAAAAGAATCTGCTACTGTAACTGCTTTCACCAAACTTTATGCTGTAGCAAAAATAATAATAATCTGTCCAGTGACACCCCTGCCTTAGCTATTTGGCCTGTTTGTGTCTTCAATGGGGAGTCATGGGGCAGTCTATTGTTCCCCAAGTAAGGTGAGAGCCCTTTGGGACTATTCATTGCTTGGCTGAGGAGAGTGCCATATCAGCCCCCCACACCCCAAAAATAAGAGTCTGGTGTTGGGGAGCAGAGCATGTCTTGCCAGTTATCCACAACCCCTCTTAAGCTTTAAACCTTCCACACAGGTAGCCAGCAGCTTATTAATATGTCTGTGCTGTAGGGAGTTCCCATGCATGATCCTGCTCATATGTGCTTGCTTTCCTTCCTGGCTTACATGCAGTATGCAGCTATTCCAGCCCAGTAGCTGTTCTTGTACCCCCCCCTCACAGTCCTGTAGGGACTGGCAGTGAAGTGGGTCATACTGCCCCCCCCCCCCAAAAAAAAAAGGGTGAGCTTATATTGGCTGCTCAGCCATGTCCTCCCTGTCCTGGTTCTTTCAGCTGCCAAGTGGTTAATCAAACTTGTGTCTTCTGGGAGACTATAAACATTTCTGAATGTTGCTGATCATTTTAGAGAAGGCTAAAGTGATTCTTCAAGTTGTATTCCTTGAAATCAAATCAATGACATTCAGTAATTGCTTATTTTCTTCAACCAGTACCTCTTCTAAAATTGCTCTGAGATGCTGAGCATACGGTGGCCATTTTCTGTGTATTTTTTACCATAATCATACAAAAATTTAATATTAGAACTGTGGTATTACATCAGTGCGCCAGAGCAGTAATTGTTCATATTACCAGTGAGTTTGTTTCACAGGGATTTACATTATACCTACCCCTTTAAGACTTTGCAGCAATTTGGTTCATCATTCGCACTGTCCATTTTTTTCAGTTTCGTACAGTTTGTGATGGTTTTATTTTTTAGGTCTATACAGGTTACATTATAAGAACTTTTTTAGATGTTTAATCCCTGCTGTGAACTGTGGCAGCATCACCTGCCTGTCACTTGACAGATGCTGCAAGGCTTCCCGCTTTGGCATTGCTCCAGGATGACAGAGCAGTAATGGTTTGAAAACTGTGATTCTGTGTTAAAGGACTGAAAGAAAACTGTTAAGTAATTAACTACTGTTCACCTTGCAGCAGATTGCATGAAGATCAGTATGTGGTCTAATTGGCTGAGATTACTACCTGCTTTACATAGCTTTTTCAGATTGCTTATCTTTTATTCAGACTACTTTTGCTTTCTCCTTCCTCCATCTTTCCTACTTCCTATGTTGGATAGCCTGTGGAGTGAAGAATGGAATCATGTTCTTGATTTAGGGCAACACTATTAATGTAATTATTTAAATATTAGCTTGAACAAACTAATGTGGCCTTGCTTGCATCACTTTGGCAGCAGTGTCGTGCTATAAGGTATTGTACGCGATGGTACGCGACACAGAATTCTGACCATGATGTGCAAAAAAATTAGAATACATTGATGTTATTCCGGAACGTAAAACCCAGTACAAATGTGTACTTAAGGTAACATGCACCCCCCCCCCCAAAAAAAAAAAAAAAAAAAATAATTACCTTGAATCAGGGCTGGGTTTTCTACAAAACAGTGTCGTGCTATAAGGTATTGTATGTGATGGTACGCGACACAGAATTCTGACCATGATGTGCAAAAAATTAGAATACATTGACGTTATTCCTGAATGTAAAACCCAGTACAAATGTGTACTTAAGGTAACATGCACCCCCCCCCCCCCAAAAAAAAATAATTACCTTGAATCAGGGCTGGGTTTTATACAACTTGGTTAATATTCCCTTTTCTAATAAATTTCAGTGATACCTCATAAATCTCATATTCCCTTTAATAAATTTCAGTGACACCTCATAAATCTCATTCTACCTTTTTTTCTCGAGCATTTCCTCTTTCTTTCATGCTTTTTATTTTGGATTTCTTTGCTATGTTGTATATTGCATTAGGGGTGGAGGTAAAAAGAAAAATGTAAGTGGCCCCTGAAATAAGATATTCCCAACATGAGACAAAGCACTTGAATTTTGCACTTTCCTTTTTCAGAAATTTTGTGGTTTATGTTGATGAAATACATAGAATAGCTTATCACTGTTTGAAAACATTTCTCTCACTTCATGTGCTAGATTTCTTGATCTGCAGCAGTTATGCTTTGCTAATAGGGAAACTGCAAAGCAGACAGAATAAACTGAGTTTAAAATGTATATTGGATATGTTTAGCGGTGTCAAGGCCATGAAAACCTTTAACTTTGTATGACTGTAGAAGCAAACTAGTTCTTTTTACTATGTAGTAGTGCAGGTATACACTTCATGGGTGGCTGCCTGGCAGCCCTGATAGCTCTGTGTCAATATTGAATGTTAAGTTGACTTCAGAATACAATAACCGGCACCACTGTATGGAAATGTATGTATTTATTTTAAATAGGATTTGGTAACTGGATTGGGCTCTAGACCTGCAGGAACATTTTTAGACCCTCCTGTGAGTACATAATGAAGAAATATTATAGTGAAAAAGTTGCTATATGCATGCTTAATTTTTAATAAAATACAAAAAGATAAGTATTGAGTAAGTGTTAGAGAATTATAGTCAAATAAACATTTTGGCTCTGCTCGACAGTGGCACAGGAAAATAATTTTCTTAAGCCAGGGTACCTTTTTGGCTGGGCTTGTATAGGCCCCAGGGCCGCTAGCCTAGTACCTACCTATGAACCTATGAAGTACTCAGAAAAAAAGATGAGAAGGCAAAATTTTCTGTTAAATCTCTCAGTCCTAAATTTCAGATGCAAAGTGTTTCAATGTCTAGCAGAAGGTTTCTCTTGGTAAATCACAGTACTTGTTTATGGCCCCCCCCATCTTATTTTGCAAATATATACAAAATTTTCAGAAAAGATAGCTATTCTTTGTAGTTCTCTGTTGCAGTAATGACTCTTGGGATTTCCTGCCTAGCAGAAGCCTGAAGCTGGCCCGAATACCAGACATATAAATATTTCCAAACAGCCTGGCAGACACCCTTCCCTCCTCCGATGGTAGGACATTAGCTGTGTAGAGGGCTGCCTGTTGGCACCATCTTTAGATGTCCTGACTGAAAACTGAAATCACTTTTGCAGTATGCATAATAGATGGGTTCTTGGTCTGATGATGTCCGGTTGGAGTACCAAAGCTTTACCTTCCAAGGGTGTACTTCTGGATGATGACTTCAGATCGTTTGCTTAATGTGGATGTATGTGGGAGATCCTCAGGCTATTTTGCCACCAGCCCAAAAGCAGGTCATTGCACCCAATAGATTGTTATCGTTTTGTACCTTTGCTTGCCTGATTTCAGATAAGTGCCCCAATGGGGATCCTTCTGTCATTTTTTGACAGTGTATTAATTGTTAGATGTCAGCCAAGAGGAGTAAGAGCTTGTGTGGTAGGCAAATTCCATACAAGGCCTTGCATGCTAAGTGCCTGTTCTGTTTAGACCTTGAACAGGACTACAAATCCTGTACTGTTAATTTTGTTTCTAAAACTGTCCGAAGTAGGCTTCCCACTCTACTTTCCTTGAGAATTAGAGATAAAAATGCTTAGCCCACTCTGCCATGTCAGAATCCCCAGATGTTGGCCTTCTAGCCAAGAAAAAAATTAAAAAGACCCAGAGTGGATTCGTCGTCTGTCTCAGAATCAAACATACCTGTTGAGTTGGTTGAATCTGTGGTACGTCAGACTTGATCTAAAGATCCTGCTACCACATCCCAGCTGGAGGTTGGTATGACTGTCGAGGTCTTGCAAATGACTGAATCCTCTGAACCACACTTCACTGTTTCTGAGGGCCTATTTAGAATCCCTCAGATCCTAGTACAAGAGGTTTCAGGAGCTCTGATCGAAATGTGCCATGTTTCTGAACCTCCTAAGCTGGTACAGGCAGACATTACTCCTGAAAAGAAACAAATAAAATTTAAGCATATGATGTCCCCTTCAGCTTCCAGGGAGAAAGAACGGATAGATTTTTCTCAGGGTTATTTAATGCCATTATGTCTCTGAAGCTGCCATCCTTTGTGAGCCAGCCTACACCAAAGAAGTAGGGTTTGAATGCCTCATCCTCGGAGGGGGAGCCAGAAGAGGACTTGGATCATTTGTTAGACTACTCTTTAAAGCTTCATTCTCCAGAACAGCTGTTGTCTGATGAGGGAGAATCCCTCTGTTTTTATTCCCCCTTAGAAGAGGTTTTCTTTGGAGAAACATTGCAAAGCATGATGAAAAACTTTGAATGGCAATCTAAATTGGTATCAGAGGTGCAAAAGAGGTACAGCCTTTTGGAGATGGGCACTCCTGCACCACCTCCAGTCCCACCAGTGCTAAAGGCATACCTAAACATATTTCAGGCTAATGTCTCCACACTTGATTCTCAACCTCCAGCCCCAAAAAGGCCAGACAATTTTACAAAGTTTCAGATGAACTTAAGTACTTCTACAAAAATCATGTGGCGGAACCTAATGCAGTTTCCCTGGCCTTGAACAAGACTTCCTAACTGCTCTCCAGCACTAATGTTCTTTCTAGTGATAATGACAGCTGATCTATGGACAGGAGGGGTAAGAAAGTGCACACGTCCTCCACACTGGCTTTCAGAGTTTTTAACTAACTCTAAATACTTGCTGTCTGTGCTTCAGTCTTAGAGTTAGACCATCACAGAGCCTCGGACCCAGAATCTAAACAACATATGCTGACTCTAGAAACCCAGGCTTCCCAAATAGCCAGACACGGTATTAAATGCAGCTGTAAAGCTGTGGATGCTGCTTCCAGGGCAGCTGCTATTGACTTAGTTATCAGGAGGTATGCCTGATTACGAGGTCAGCCTATTCCTGAAGACTTCAAGTCTAAACTTTGACTGTCCTGTGGATAAATAACCTTCTGGCTCAAAGTGAGACCGTCTTTTCAAAGCATTACAGGAACCAGGCAAAACATTGAAGGACTACAGTCAGATTCTTTCCACATTTCCTAGGTACCACAGTAATTATCCAGCAAAATCTACTTCCTTTGTTAAGAGGGACTCAAGACTCTCTCAGCAAAGAAAAGCACATAGGATAAGATTCCCAGATAAACCTCAGAGGGATACTACTCCTGGGAGGCATCAGTTTAGTAGCAAGCCCCTGTGACCATCTTCCCTTCACCCCCCCAAGACGACTTTCTCTCTCTGCTATTCTGGGAAATGGTCACCTCTGACAAATGGATTCAGAGTATTAACAATGAAAGATCTGCCATAACTTGGGGGGAAATGTCCCTGCCTCCTCCCAACCAGATTCGCCTTCTGAACCCTATCATCCAAGACTTGCTAGCACAGGGAACCATAGAGGTGGTTCCCCTAACCTTCTTAGTAAAAGGTTTCTGTTTAAGGATTTTTCTTGTCCCTAAAGGATGCCTGTCTGCACATTCTTATTCGCCTATTTCCTGCAGAGAATTTCAAAGATGTTCTTCGTGTTTCACTGTTGCAGTCATCACATTTGGGTTATCTGCTTGCAGTAACCCTTAATCGGCCTGATTATCAAAGTCTTGAGTCCTGCATTGGTTGCTGTCTCATCCTCCGTGACGTCAGGTAGTCAGGAGTATAAAACATGCAGCTGACGCCATTACATCAGTCTTTCTTGCCGTGCGGTGCCCGAAGCAGTTCGCAGGTGCCGGTCAGCCGACTCCTAAAATTTTCGTTTTTGAGTTTCAGAACTGAAGTCTTCAACTAAAGCTAAGTACCCCATTGGGGAAACTTTTTCTTGCTCTAAACCGATGTCAGTAAAAGTCAATAATTGTATTTCTTGTGGAAAGCAAATATCTCATAAAGATTTTCATTCATACTGTAATCCTAGCCTAGGCCCAGTCCATGACGTACCTCGCTGTCGGTTTTGTGCCTTATTTAAGCAACAAACTATTCGTCATCTGTATATTTATGATTCTAAATATTTTGGTACTCTACCGACATTCCGAAAAAAAAAAAGATAAAGGCAGGGACAGGCCACCTAGGTCCAAAGCTGCCGACGACACTTTTCCTAAGTCAGTCGCCAGTTCGCCGGTACTCAGTGAGGCGCTTTCACAGCTTCTGATACCCGCTACTTCAGATTCGCAGGCCTCTACTGAGACTCATTCGGTGTCCGGTATGCCGCGAGATGCTTCAGCTGTGGAATCTGCGGATGTCTCTACCTTGGATGGGTCCAGAGCCTCTGTGCAGGCACCGGCTTCTGAGGGTGTATTCAGGCCTACTGACTTGCATATTAAACTGATGCCATCTTCTTCTTCAAGGCCTAAAACTCGAACCATGCCTAGAAAACCGATGCCCAGACCGCATGGTTAGACCTCTATGCCTAAAAAACAAATAATTACTTTAATCAGGGGAAGCCAACCTTCCCCCTCTAAGAGGACTAGGACTGAATTTGCTTATGATACGTCTGACCAGGTTTCTGAAATTTCTGTTTCCTCTGATGACCAGGATTTACCCTCATCTACCTATGAGGATTCTGATGCAGAGGACTCTTTTCCCTCTGCTTCCCCCCCCCCCAGAGGATTTCTCTTTTGGTGAAACCTTGCATACTCTTAGGGAGCATCTTTGTTGGGAAAGCCAGGATTACTCTGATTCTAAAAAGAGGCTTTGGGATTTCTTACTCATGCCCCAGCACAGGCCTTATGCTATCCCTCCTGTACTAGACATTGTTGATGATGCCTTTTTAGAATCTAGCTTGGCCCTTGATTCTTTCCCTCCTGCTCCCAGAAAACCTGATAGATATTACAGGGTTCCGGATTCTCACAAGTTCCTTTTTAAAAATCCTACTACAGGGACCCAAGGGCATTAAGTCTACTACTGCCAAAAATCCTACCCCCTCTGATAGAGACTCCAGGAAGCTGGATAGATGGGGTATGAAGGTATACACTTCTGCAACCTTGGCCATTAGGGCCTTAAATTGCCAGTTTCATATGTTAAAGTATCAGCAGCATATTACTGTATTGCTTAAACAGAAAATGATGATTCCTGACTGTGCTGAAAATAAGGATTTACAGGATTTAATGCATTCTGTTGAACAGGTTGGAAAACATACTTTGCAATGTGGTTTTGATTCACTAGAGGCATCTTGCTGGGCTACTGTCACTGGGTCTGTACTTAGAAGGCATGCTTGGCTTTAGGAGCAATCCTTGCCAGATCATGTTAAAGCTAAATTGCTGGATGCTCCCTTAAATCAGAACTGCCTGTTTGGCAACAAAGCAGAAGTTGTTCTTTAAAAGTTTGCATAGATTTAGCTTTTTCCTCCATCTTTTTAAGATTTCCTACAAGTACAGCCTCCAAGATTTAGTAGGCATTGGCCCTCTAAGAATTGGTCCTTTCCTGCCTCTTCCAGGCCTTCTCAGTCCAAACACAGAACCAGCAGAACACCCAGGTTTCAGTCCCAGAGTACTCGCAGGACTAAGCAGTGTGGGGGGGGGGGTGCTCCCACTTCCAAATCAGGAAGTAGTAAGACTCCCTCCTATGGTAAACTGTCTCAATGACTTAAGAAGTGCTTGGAAATTTTAAAGTTAACTGACTGCTCCTTTAGGGGGAAAGATTGCTCTGCAGGCAAAAAACTGGCAACTCCATTACCCAGGACAAATGGGTTTTAAATATAGTTTCCCAATGATACAGATTTCACTTCCACACGTTACCAACCCCAAACGGTTGGGCAGATCTACCCCAAATTAGTGGGCAAAGGCTCAAAAGCAAGTACTCTCGCTCTTGAGCATAAAGGCTATTCAAACTGTACCAGAAGAGGAAAAGGGACAAGGTTTCTATTCAAGACTTTTCCTGGTACCCAGAAAAGACAGCTCATGGCATCCTATCCTGGACCTTTCTATGTTGAACACCTTTTTGGTGATTCCAAAATTCAAGATGCTAACTCTTCACCAGTTGCTTCATATGCTAGGCAAAGATGCCTGGTTGGCAACACTGGATTTAAAGGAAGCCTACCTGCACATCCCAATCAGGGAATCTTGCAGGAAATACCTACGCTTCAACGCAGGCTACGTGCACTATCAGTTCTCTGCACTCCCCTTTGGCTTATCTACTGCACCGAGGGTATTCACAAAGTGCCTAGCTCCAGTCATTGCATTTTGCAGCAAAGTAATATTCAATTATATCCATACCTGGATAATTTACTAATTCAGGCAGAAAGCTAGGACATACTTTTGAATCAGCTGGCATTTGTACAAAAGGTACTAACTTGTCTGGGGTACACCATAAACAAAAATAAATCACATGTGGTACCCTGTAAAATTATATTCCTGGAAGCAAGCTTGAACACAACTTCCCAGATGGCTTTCCTCACGCCAGAGGAACAAATTCATTTGACAACTTACTTCAAACTAGTGGCCACAAAAACCCTGCTATCTGCAAGGCAAATACTGCAAGCCTTGGGGTTCATGGCCTCCTGCATTCTACTAATTCCATATGTAAGACTGCATATGAGGAAACTGCAGTGGTATCTAAAAAGCATATGGTGTCAACATTCTCAAGATCTAGAAGCAATGATTCCTATCATACTGTGCCTATGGTTAGAATTCCTTTTGTGGGCAGAGGCCTGCCACCAAATCAAGGGACTGCCATTCACTCTACCCCATGCCACCCAAACCCTAATAACAGACGCATCAGAATATGCATTTGGGGCTCACCTGGCAGGGAAGTGCATTCAGGGCAAATGGCACGCAAGTCGAATGCCCATGCATATCTATCAGAAAGAAATGTTAGCTGTACAGAATGCTCTGACAGCCTTCACGGACCACATTCCTCCCGGACAATTAATGGTAAAGACGGACAACACCACTGTTATGTAGTACATAAGCAGGGGGGTACCCATTCTTACCCCCTCTGCAGACTAGCCATGGCTCTGTGGAACACAGCCTTGAGCTACCAAGTGCATCTACAGGCTCAATTCCTGCCAGGAAAACTAAATACACTGGCAGATGAACTAAGCAGAAATCTAATGGACCCACATGAGTGGAAACTAGAACCAAAGACTTTCAACATGTTGATAAACAAATGGGGGAGCCCTGATATAGACCTGTTTTCCTCCCCCCAGAACTACCAATTGGACAAATTCTGCACAAGGACTCCCCATAAACAAGCTTGGAAAGTGGATGATCTGTCCTTCAGCTGGAAAAATCTATCAGTTTATGCCTTTCCTCCTCTGCCTCTCCTCTCCAAAGTACTACTAAAGATCAAACAGGACAAACCAAGGATGATACTGATTGCACCAGATTGACCAAGCCAACACTGGTACCCCCTCTTGCGCAGTGTCACTGCTAGTCCCATGGCACCTGCCACAGACTCCTTCCCTGCTGTCACAGCAGGAGAGCCAGATTCTGCACCCCCAGCTTGAAACCCTGAACCTGGCAGCCTGGCTAATTACCTAATCTCTCCGTTACCATCCCTCAGTAAACAAGTGTTTGATGTCATTTTGGAGGAAAGGAAGCCTAGTACTAGAAAATCTTATGCCGAAAAATGGAAAAGATTCTGTGCCTGGAACCAAACTCTAAGGATGGCCACAGCAGCGCCCAATACCTCAGATTCTTCAATACTTAACTGAGATGCTTCACAAGGGCCTTTCCTTTTCCTCCATCAAAATTCACACCTCAGCCATTTCAGCTCATTACAACACTGAACCACCTCTCTTTTCTCACCCACTGCTCAAGCAGTTCCTCAGAGGGGCCAAAAACTTAAGACCACCCAGGAGAGCCCCAATTCCAGCCTGGGGCCTTAACTTTGTATTGAAAAAACTCACTCTTCCTCCTTTTGAGCCAGCTGCAAGTGCAGAGTTAAAATTTCTTTCTTAGAAAACAGCTTTCTTTTTAGCAATCACTTCAGCAAGAAGGGTATCTGAATTACAGGCCCTTATGACAGTGGAGCCTTTCATCATCTTTCATGCGGACAGCGTGTCCCTCAGGACCAGTCCCTCCTTCATGCCCAAGGTGGTATCCATTGTGGCTCTTAATCAATCCATTAATTTGCCAACCTTCTTTTCTAACCCATAGAACAAAGGGGAACAGATGCTGCACTCCTTAGATGTGCACAGACAACTTAGATTTTACTTGGACAGGACTAAACCTCAAAGGAAATCTGAACAACTGCTGATGGCATTTGCTGCAGAGGGGAAGGCTATTTCAAAGCAAACCATTCTAAATGGATAGGCCATTGCATTCATTTCTGTTATAAGCACCATGGAAAACTTATCCCCCAGGGGATTACACCCCATTCAGCCAGGGCTGCATCTACCTCTACAGTCTTTCTCAGAGGTGTTCCTACCAGAGACATCCTAGAAGCTGGTACCTGGAATCCTGTACATACTTTCACCAAGCATTACCATTTTCCAATTTTCTCTAAATCCAGAGCTGGCTTTGCCACTGCAGTCTTGCAGGGCTTTATAGCTGGTCCTAATGCTATCTAAATTCCTCCTCCCATCCTTAGCGTTGGGAATCTACCCAAGTGTGATGACTGCAACAGTGAAACACGAAGAACATAGTACAGCTGTGTACACTTACCATAAATGTAGATGTTAGAGTGTATTCACTGTTGCATTCCTGGTTACCCTCCCTCCAGCCCCCTGACTTCTTTTGGCTATACCTCTACTCTCCTTTACTATGCTTAAAAGCTTTTTGGTGTATTTGCTTTTTTGTTGGAGGTATAACCTTATATATAGATATATATAGATATATATATGTATATATATATATACATATATATATATATATATATATATATAGATATATATAGATATATATATGTATATATATATATACATATATATATATATATATATATAATTGCTTCCCATTAGGGGGCACCTGACATCTGGGGCAAGAAAAACTGATGTAATGGCGTTGGCTGCATGCTTTATACCCCTTACTACCTGACGTCACGGAAGATGAGACAGCAACCGACGCAGGACCCAAGACGTTGATAATCAGGCCGATTGAGGGCTACTGCAAGCAGATAATCCAATTGTGATGACTGCAACAGTGAATACACTCGAACGTCTACATTTATGGTAAGTGTACACAACTGTACTTTTTTTTACTGTGCCATCACGTTTTCAGTTTACTGCTTTGCCCTTTGTGAAAACCCTTGGTGTTTTTATAGAGAAATCAGTGTTTAGCTCCATTGGCAGCCTTTTGCTCCACTCAGCATATGCAAATCTTCTCCTACCTGTATGACCTTCTCATCCAGGCTCTGTTCTACACTGTACGTCTTCAGTCTCTCTTGGGGTTCACCATCAGTTTCAAAAATATCTCAGCTCAGTCCCACCCAGGACTTGACATTTTTGGTTTGCTTACTGGACACTTCCATCATGCATGCCTTTATCCCTCAGGCAAAAGTCACCACCCTTACCAGCTACTTCAGAACACTTTCCAAGACTCACTGCATGCCAAGCGAAATCCTCAGGGCCCTGGATTTTGACTGCCACAATTCTAATACTGTCAGTCAGCAAACCTGTAATTGAGAAAGATACAGTGGTATCTGAAATTGGTGTGGTCCCAACGCTCACACCCTCTTGATGTCCTCTTCCCTCCTTTTGCCCTACAGCAAAAAGGAGCTTTGTTGGTGGAGCAGTATGGTCACTCTCAACTTGGGCCTTCCATGTACTCCAGCACCACACAAATCCTGTTCACAGATGGCTTGTACAGGGCATGGGTGGCTTGAACAGAAGCCCACAGAGTTCTGGTGGAATGGTCTGCTCACTAGGTAAAAGAACACATCAGCCTAAAAGAAATGAGGGCACTTCTACAGGCTCTGCAGACCTTCTCACATCTCTGGAAGCCAGGTACTCTGCTGGTGTACACAGACAACACCACGTTGATGTGGTACATTAACAAGCAGGGAGGCACAAGATCCTACCCCCTGTGCAGGCTGCCACAAGAGGCCTGGAGCTTTGCTTCCCACCTGAATATTACACTCGCAGCAATGCACATTCCCTCTCAGGTGAATGTGGCAACAGACTCTTTAAGCATGGACATGAAGGACCCTCACAAACGGGCTTTGAGCCGTGAAAGTCTTCAAAGCTATCCCTCGTCAGTGGGGAACACCACAGATCAGCCTTTTCACTTCCCCATAACATCACCAACTCCCTCTTTTCTGCACTAGGAATCTATCTCCACTCACCTAGAAGATAGATGCCTTCTCCTTCCACTGGACAGGGAATTTCCTCTGTGCATGTCTTCTATGCCTCTGCTCCGAAGACTTCTGCTTAAGGTCCAGCAGAAGTTTCAAATACTTCTGCTTCTGGCCCCCTTCTTATCAAGGCATCATTTGTTCCTTTTCCCTTTTCACCTCTCAAAGGGAAATTTCTGAAAAATCTCTCTACAACCAGACCCTATTGCTCAGCAGAAGGGGCAAGCTTCTTCATTCCAATTTGACCTCCCTCAGTATCACTCTCTGGATGATCCAAAGCATAAAAATTGGCCGGAACACCACAGCTTCATACAGTAAAAGTATTTATTTGTAAAAATGGACCCGATAAACACTTTCACGTTGTAAAACCAACGCTTCTGATCTGAAAAAGTGTTGGTTTTACAACGTGAAAGCACTTATCTGATCCATTTTTACAAATACTTTTAATGTGTGAAGCTGTGTTTATCTGGCAGTTACCTTTATCAGTGGTTGGGACTTGTTTTTTGTGTTTGCCTTGACTCTCTGGATGATAGGATTTTGATCCCAGAAAGGCGTGTTTCCTCCAAAGAGGTGGTTGATTCTACAAGGACCCAGGAAACCCAATACTATGAGATTATACACATCCAAGTGGAAAAGTTTCTGAGCTTGCTGCATTAAACATCATCTGCAGCCCCTTTTATAGGTTCATAGGTTTATACTAGGCTATCTGCCCTAAGGCATTTATAAGCCTAGCCCAAAGTTTTGTGGCTTACGCCACCCCTTATATAAAAAATACTGTGCCCATTAGTTTGTTGTGCCTCTGTCCAGCAGTGACACAGGGATGATTCCCGTGGTAAACCTACGATCTCCCATCCACAGGTCAAGATTTCTCTTGAACAGAGCCAGCGAGGTGCTCTGCCTCACATGGACCGGGATTTTATTCCACAGCATAGGGAGTCTCTGAGTGATAAATCTATCCCTCCAGCACGTCCTATTTATATCCGTGCTAAGGTTTAAGTCGCTTGCTCTAGTGGTTTTGGTGGATTTGGATTTTTTGAGGTGGAGCATGTCCATTAATTCCAGATTGGACATGGCCTTGTATGTCAGGCACATGTCACCTCTGAGCAGACGGTATGCGACTGAATAGAGCTGGAGTTTCTTCAATCTGGCAGCATATGCCAGATTTTGGAGTCCCTTTATCCTTTTGGTGAGGAACTTTTGGGGTCTCTCCAATTACTGCAGATGTCGGGTGAGATACATTCCGAATGGGGCATTGTACTCGATCATTGGTCTGATAAGTGAAGAGTACAGGGGAGCAATGACCTCACTAGATCTGGATGTGAATCCCTTCATGATCAGGTGGGCAATGTAGAAGGTCTTTCTAACCACTTTAGCAATGTGAGTGTCAAAGAAAGGCCACTGTCAACCTGGGTCCCCAGGTCCCTGATAACCTCTTCTGTGCTTAGTGGATTGCCACCTATATGGTAGCTTGGGGTTACCTTGTTTTTCCTGAAGGGTATGACTATACATTTTTTGGCGTTTAACTTCAGGCCATGGCTCTGGCACCAGCTATCTGTTTCCGTGAGTCCCTTCTGAAGGATATCCGTGTCCGATGCACTTTTCACTATGGCCCAGTTTGCAGTCGTCTGCAAACTTTGTCAGCCAAAGTCCTCCCATGTTGGCCTGTACTTCTAAGAAGTAGACGCCGAACAATAGGGGGCCAAGGACCGAGCCCTGTGGGACACCACTTGTGACCGGCTTGGAGTCTGACATAGCGCCAGCAACTCTAACCCTGTGGGTTCTGTCCTTAAGCCAGTTTGCAACCCATCTTGTGACATATGGGTTTACATTTAAGCTGGTAAGTTTTTCTACAATACCCGAGTGGGGTATTGTGTCAAAAGCCTTTGCAAGGTCAAGGTAGGCTGTATGGACTGCCTTTCCCTCATCAATGTCCTTGGTGACTGTTTCGAAGAAGTCGACCAAGTTCAAAAGAACTAGACATTTTGTTTAGACATTCCCATGATTCTTCAATACCTGTGTGAGATGGTGGGAGGTTGTCATAATGGTTAAGGTGTTTACCTTACAGACACAAGGTACAGGGTTTGATTCTCACATGGGGTAATTGGCTAGGCTTAAAATGGCACATAATGGCAGTTAGCGTAGTACTAATCTATGAACCATTACATTCTACTTTGGCCTGTTCTTCCATTGAAGCCAGCTTTTCTGCTATAAATGCATGCTTATTTCTGGAGCCCCCTCTCATGTCTAAGACAGGGCTCAAACTTTTCCTGAGAGGAGTTCTGCACCTCAAACCACCAAGGGAACTTATCACTTTGCAATAAGACCTTAATTTTGTATTGGAAAAAAGTACAGATGTGTAAAATCTTACATTGTCAGTAGATATCATTCTGTTTACTGTTGCAGTATTCTAAGCAGAAGGGATCTCGCTGTCAGGGCGGATGGAAGCTGTGCCAGTATACCAAAGCCTAATGATGATGTATGCACTGTACTTTACGCCTATACTACCCCTGCACATAACATTGAGCATAAAAGGGGCATATGGACACCGCTACCCAGAACTGAATTGAACCAGAAGAGAACAGTCTTCATAGGACAGAAGAGAATCTAAAACAAAAAACAGAACAAACGAGGGGGTTGGATGGAAGGAACGAATACTGCAACACTGAAGAGAAGGACATCTACTGTTACGTTAAAATTTTGCACAACTTTACTATGTACTGCTATATCACTGTTGCAGTATTCTAAACAATTCTAAAGAATGGTAGGTGGAAGGCTGAGAAATGGTTCTATTAAAACCTGATCTGGCCGTAGAAACCGTATCCAGCTTAATGCTTAGTAAAGGTATGCACTGAAGACCAAGTAGCAGCTTCAAGGATGGAATTGGTGTCCAACCCCTTGAAGGCACTAGAAGAGGCAATAGTCATAGTGGAATGAGCTCTAACAAAAGTAGACAGAGATTTGCCATGAAATGTATAACAAAATGAAATGGCCTTAGATATCCAGAAAGAGATGGTTTGCGTAGAAAGAGCCAAACCCAATGGCCTGGGATGAAAGGAAACAAAAAGCTGATCAGACTTGTGAGTGGCCTGTGCAAATCCAAGGTATGCAGGACCCTCTCACTAGCAGACTGAGAAGAAGGGAAAAAGGAAAGAAGTTGTACCGACTGATTCAAGGGAAACTCATTTACTACCTTGGGCATAAAAGGAGGTTTAGTAGGAAGGGACACCCTGTCCTTGTGAAAATGGCCATAAGGGCCTGGAGCTCAGAAACCCTGTAAGCAGAAGAGCCAGCAGCAAAACTGTCTTCCAGATACAGTGTTGCAAAGATGCAGAATTTGCAGGCTCAAAAGGAGCCTGAGTCATCCAAACAAAATTAAGGGCCCAAGGAGGAGGAATAGGTTTCCTTGGAGGCCTAATAACGCAAGGTGGCTTTAAGAAATTGTTTGACCTCAAAACGAGAAGCCAAAGGAGGATTCAAGAGCAGATGAGCAGAAATGGCTGACAAGAGGGCTTTCACAGAATAGGTCAGGCCAGACTGGAGTAACTCACACAAATAAGAGATGACTAAAGTGAACCCTCACTAAAAGTGTCTTTGTTACAAGCATGGCACCAGACAGAAATTATTTTCCATTTGGATATATAAGATTTCCTGGGTGAGAGTTTCCTTGCCTCCTCTAAAACCCCGGGCATGTCTTCATAAAATAGGCTTCTGAAAGGGATCAAAACCCCATCACCCACTATGTCAGTTGAAGAGTGAACGAGTGAGGATGGATGAGATCCCTTGTGTGAGGAGAACCAACTGGTGAGGTAAATTGTGGTGATTGCCCTTGGCCGGATGCATTAAGAGGGGGAACCAGTGGTGTCTTGGCCAAAAGGGAGTCACTAGCAAGATTTTGGGGAGTTCAACTGAATCTTCTGCAGGACTCTTGGAAGTAGAGGAAGAGTAGGGAAAACAAAGTAACACCCCCTTCCAATGAAAAGAAAAGGCATCCATGTTTCATGCCAGATAGTGTGGCACTCTGGAAAAGGAGAGGAAGTTGCTTGTTCAGAGGATAAACCAAAAGATCTACCTGAGGAATACCCCACCAATGGACAGTATCCAGAAACATGTCTCTCTGAAGCATCCATTTGTGACCTGTGTTTTGAACTTGCTCAGAGAGTTTGCCACTAGATTGTGCTCTGAAGGAAAGTATACTGCCTGAAGAGTTAACTGATAATGGAGAGCCACCTCTCAAGCCTGAAGAGCCATCCTGCGGAGGAGGTAAGATTTTGTGCCACTCTGCTTTGTAGACATACCACATCACTGTAGTGTGTACCTTCATGGGGCCTGGAGAGAACATGGGGTGAAAACCTTGAAGGGAAGGAATCAGAACTTTCATCTCTCTGATATTGATATGATCTGACTTCTGATGGGTGGGGGCAGAGACCCTGAACTTTCAGGTGACCAAAAGAAGCCCCCCACCCCATGTCTGAAGCATTGATGAGCACTTCTTGAGAAGGGACTGGAGGCTGAAAGGGCAGGCCTAGGTTGAGAGCAAACTGTAGAATTCACCTCTCTAATTCCTTCTTTAGATAGGGAAGGAGAGGTGCACTGAAATCCAGTGTGTGACAATGCTGCAGCCAAATTGACTTGAGGTACAATTGAAGCTTCTGCATATTCAGTCTGATAAGAAGGGAGCATTGGAATACAAGAGGCCATGAATCCCAGGGCCTGAAGAAATTCCCTGGCTGGCATGGCAGTCAGAGGAAGAAGAGACTGAAAGAAGGATGTCAGTGACAAAACTTTTGGAGTTGGAAGAGAGGCCAACATTGGCACTGTCTGAATCCTGCATCCCAGCTGCATATGATCATGAGAGGGAGTCTGGATGGATTTTTTGAAGTTGATAGTGAACCCCAGACCTTGAAGAAGAGAGATTGTGAACTCCGGATTCTGTAAAAAGCGACTGGGAGAAGACACCTAAAGCAGCAGATCTAGATAAGGAAAAACCTGAATGCCTTGGAGCCTACATAAAGCAATCACATGAGTTGGGCATTTTGTGAATACCCTTGGGGCAGTAGAGAGGCCAAAGGGCAAAGCAGAGAGCTGAAAATGAAAGGAAGAAGCTGAGAAAAGTAAAAACGTCTTGAAAATAGAGTAAATAGGGATATGAAGGTAAGACACCAGAAAAGCCTGGGGTAGTAAAACTGGAAAAAGGGTTTGAAGAATAAGCATCTGAAAAGAAGGGACCTTGAGAAAGATGTTGAACAGGGAGTGATCCAAAATAGGTCTCCATGTGGGCTCCTTTTAAGGAACCAGGAACATCTTGGAGTAAAAACCCTTTCCCACTTGGGAAGTGGGGACAAGTTGAATCCTTCCTTGTTTCACCAGGGACCATCGAACCTCCAGGAAATGAGGACGTTGCTCAAGAGGAGAAAGAGGAATCCCTGAAAAAGGAGGTGGAGACTTCCATGCAGTGAATTTACCCTAACGGATGATAGAAAAAACCCAAACGTCTGAAATGATGAGATGACTATTTGGAAGACCAAGGGAAAGCCGAAGGGGGAGAGGAACTTGGTCTAAGAGAAGGTGTGGGGGGGGGTGAATTGTCAAAGAGAAGCAGGCTGATCAGATAAAGGAGGCTTCTGGGCCACAAAACTGAGAAGCCTTAGTGGGGGGGGGTGGCTGCCTACTACCCTTCTTGCTCTTGGAGGCCTGTCAGGGTTGCCTGTGAACAAAAGCAGATCTAGAAGAATAATTCTTATGGAACTTGGGATAGAAGAGACAAAAATATGGTTAAGGTTCTGCAAGGCTTTGTCTTTCTCTTGAATAGAGTTAAACAGGTCAGCAGCAGCAGCCCCAAAAAGATGTTTATTATCCAAAGGAGCATCCAACACCTTGGCCTTAATGTCCTCAGGCAGAGACTAGAGATGAGGCCAAGAATAACACCTCATGACAGACCCAAAAGCCACAGCCCTGGCAGAGGCATTAGCAGCATCATAGCCACACTTAGTGTGGCAAGCCACTTGAGAAGCAGAACGCAAAAAATAGATAAGGCAGAGGATTTGCATTCAGAATCAGGGTGGTCAGAAATCTGACAAGCCTGAGCAATCAAGACCGGAGCATACCTGGTCATGTGGTTCTTGTAATTAGCAGCCCAAAAGGCCAAAGTAGAGGCAGTGTAAACTTTCTTAACAATCCTCTCCATTGCCCTGCTATCCTTATCAGAAAGCAAAAGTTTGGAAGAGGGCAAGAGTTTAAAATGTTTGCCAGAAGAGACTAACACCACAGCAGGATCAGCACAAGAACATTTAAATAAAAATACAGTCCTCAAGAACCTTATAGAACCCATCAGGTTTCTTAAGAGCAGGAGACTGAGAATCAAGAAACTTGGAAGCAGCAACAAAAATATGCTTAAGGTTCTGCAAGGCTTTGTCTTTCTCTTGAATAGAGTTAAACAGGTCAGCAGCAGGTCCATGGGGTGCTTTTGCCAGAACAGTTCTCTTGGGTCTCCTGGATTTTCCTCTTTTTTTTCTTTCTAGGCATACAAGAAATAGCCAGGGAGTTGTTATGGCTAGGCTTGTATATGCCCTAGGGCTGATCGCCTAGTACCAACCTATGAACCTGTAAGTGTCTAACAAGGCAGCCAACACAGAAGGAACTGTCAGGGGTTTAGGAGTATCCACCTGAAACAAGGCATAATATCTTATGTGAATATCAGAAAATTGAGAAGAATCCCTCGTGAAGTATTCCATCATCCTAGCAATTGTATCCCTGAAGGACAATTCCTCAAAAGGAGACTCTGGATTAACAGATTTCTTCTCATCAGAACTATAAGCCAAAAGTGAAGGCATCTGTAAAGAATAGGACAAAGACCCCCTCATCATACACTGAATCCGCATCCAAAGAATAGCCATTTAGAAGGGGGTAGAGGTCCATGGAGGAGCAGGCACCTAAACCCCTTGGAGTCTTCAAGGCAAGAAACAATCCCTGAGTAAACTCTTGCCATTCCCTTTGAGAATCTTTAGGATTAACTGAAATATGCTTTTCTTTTCCTGCCCCCCACACTGACATTTTTGCTTTTTTGAATGACATGAACTCTAGGTAGCAAAATAAAATACAAGACCGAGAAAAGAAAAGAAAAAAACCCCGTTGGAGCACTTGTCTGTCAGCTATGTATTCAGACAGCAACAAGACGTTCAGACCAACTAGCAGTAATGGCATTCTGTTCTAACTGGTGGCAAAGAAGTTCTGGGTAGCTGCATCCATATGTCCCTTTTATGTCCTACATTCTTTTTGGGGAGCATAGGTGTGACATATGGAGCATACAAGAACATTAGGCTTTGGTATACTGGCCGGAAGTCTGGTTGCCCTTGGAGGGAGATCTTTCTGTTTAGAATACTGCAACAGTAATATAGAAGGACATCTTACTTTGCCACCATTTGAGACAGCAACTGCTGCAATCCTCATTCTACAAATGGAAAACTGTACTACTTCTGGTCCTCACCTCAGCCTGTAGAGTTTCTGAACTTCATGCTGTTATGGACATTCCTCCTTTTCTCATCTTCCATAAATATAGGGAAGGCCTTGAGGTCAATCTTTCTTTCATACCTAAAGTAGTTAATGAACTGACTCTCAACCAGACCATCAGCTTGACAACTTTCTTTGCCAGTCCCCAAAATTAGGGACAACAAATAATACACTCTCTTGACATTCACAGGCAATTGAGGTTTTGCCTGGATAAAACTACAGATATTTGGAAAACAGGCTGTTTTGTCTCTTTCATGGACTCCCAGTTGGGTCAACCAGTTTCTAAATAAACTATTGCAACCTGAATTTCAAAGGTTATCTCCTGCTATTCATACCATGGAAAGACTTTGCCTTCCTGCCCAAAAGAACATTCCACTCTTAATAGTGGCTTCCTCTGGTTCCTTTCCCAAGGGTGTGGATACCAGATCCATTTTAGAAGCTGCCACCTGGTATTTTTTCCATACTTTAACTGAACACCATAAGTTAGAGACTTCTTTAGGTCCAGGGCTGCATTTGCCAGAACAGTTCTCTTGGGTCTCCTGGATTTTCCTCTTTTTTTTTTTTTTTTTTCTTTTTAGGCATCCACCCTCCATGTCTGTACAGCTCTGGGAATCACCCTTCTGTTATGAATATTGCAACAGTGATTTTGGTTAGGAATGTAGTACAGTTGTGTGAAAAACTACCATAACGTAAGATGTCCTGCTCATCACTGTTGCAGTATTCCTCCCCTCCCTCCCTCATCTCCCTGCTATACTCTTCTCTTCTCAAAAAATCACTAAAACTTGCACATGTACACTTTCTCCCAGTTTTATTTCATCACTCCTGGGGGGGGGGACTTGCTTACCTGTTCAAACTATGGCCCTCCTAGCTAACCACTCCTACCTCAGTTGTCTTCAAGTCATTGGCTTGGAAATAGTATGACTGTCTTGTGTGCACATTCATTTATATGCCCTTACTTTGAGCTGAGGTCATCATCTGGAGGTATGCCCTTGTAAGGTAATGTTTTGGTATCTTGGCCATATGTTAGCTGAAAGAGAGCCCATCTCTGAGTACTGCAAAAGTGATCAGTAGGACATAAACTGTTATGCAACCTTCTTACATAACTGTACTTTCTTGCTATCTGAGATCTGATGATATTCATATGCACATTGTACAGTACATCATGTCAACCCTAAACCCAGAGAGATAAGAGAAGTACACCATTGGGAACTCTTCTGTTTGCTGTTCTAGTATGTTTGTATTTAGAAAGTAAATAATTGCTTGGGGTGTGGAAAACAAATTCCACGTAGGGATTTCCATTCTGTTTATTTTGCTTGGGTACAGATCATGATTTGCCCAACTGTCTCCCAGAACACATTTTCAAGTTTCACACCATAAAGAGTAGGGTTGAGCTCCTAGAAAAGTATTTAAAGCAAAAGTGGTCCTGTTTGTTGTCTAGCCATGCTATGGCATCTGCTAGTCCTCCCACCATATTCGCAAACAAAAGGAAGGAAATTTCTCCCAAGGAAAAGAACACTACAGACACTAACAGCATGGTTTCAATGTTGGATTCTGAAGTGTGATTGTCAAAAGTGAGGTGCTTTTGCAGTTCTGTCGGACAACATCCACTGCTGCAGAGCTCTTTGGTCTGATTTCTGTGGAGGCCATTATGTGCCTGCTTCAGCCAGACATTTGCTTGAGCCAAGAACTTTTAGGCAATGGTAGGCTCTAGAGCCTTGTTGCAGCCATGCATTCAAATTCCAGAATACTAGTTGCTGTGGGAGAGGGTGACATTGCCTACATTTTTGTCTGTGTGGAAGTATCCTAGGACCAGATAGAAGTTGCAGTCACTTACCCATGTCCTGAGGCCTCTCTCACTCCACACGCAAGTACAGACCCAAACCACCAAAGCTGAAGTGGGTGGTCATGGCTGTCATTTTGACCCTGCCTTAGCTGCATGGGCCTAAGTCTCAACCCTCCCAAGCCTTTTCGTAGGAATTTTTCCAGCTGGTTGAGGACTTGTAAATTTCAGAAGTTGTAGACAGCAGTATCTTGAAAAGCCTCATGTTCCAGGAATCTGTGTTTGGTAAAAGACAGATATTAGATACTAGAAGTTGTCTTTTGCTGTGTGGGCAAATAAAAGCTTGGATTTATTCACTAGATCCAAGCAATGGAAAAACTGCTGGTGTTCTAATGTTGTTTAAATCTAGGTCTTGGGAATGTTTTGGTAGAAAGCTCCTCTCTGCCACAGAGAGGAAGGTTTATCTATACCTTCATTTACTGCATCATATAGTGTGTTCTGAGTTCACTGATGACACATTCTTTGATTATTCTTAACTGAAAAGAATTTGGCTTCTGGTTAAGTAGTTGTCCCAAAGTGCTCCTCAGACATTTTCAAACTTGTGGAATTCAGAACAAAGCAACCTCCTGCATTTCACCCTTAAGAATTGTTGGAGAATTACCAGGAAGTCCTGATTTTATCTTAGGAAATAAGCATGTAGATACAGTTACTCTTGTAAGTGAATTTTTTTTGTACTCTACATGGCATCTAAGAGATTAAATACCTTCTCTTCAAAGTATGATTTATTCTATATTATAAATAATAGTCAAGGTTCATCTTTCGGCTGTAGTGGCATTTTTATGAACTAGCAGATCTAAAATTAGAAATCCACAATGGGTTTTACTGTTCATTCTCTGTCGCATTCCAGTTTTTACATTTTTTTACATGATGCTGATGTGCTTTGGGGTTTGAAAATTATGGACCTTATGCAGCACACTGTGAAGGAGCATCTTGTCCTGGACTAAGCAGTTCTTTTCTGGCACTTGCATCCTGAAGCTTATATTGACCTAGAGATTCAGCGATTAAAAGCAAATCTGTGTGAATCTCAAAACAGGCCAAGAACCACACCTTTTTCTTGTTCTGCCTGAGAGAGGAGCATAATGTGAAACACTCCATAAGTATTAGCATTTTAACCTGACTGACACACTAGGGAAGAAAACCTTTGTGTACTTCATTGCCAGGGATAATTTTGAAGCCTCTTTGTTTGTGGATCAGCAGCAGAATCCAATTTCTAGCCCATTTCTTTATTGGAGCACCATAGGAAAATAGGAAAAGTAAAGGGTAGGTCTTGGTTGAGCTGCCACAGTTCTTACTGAAATGGTTTTCAGCTCCGTCATCCTTGAATAACAATTGCACAAGCTTGCACCTATTTTCTGATTCATGCGGATGATGAAGATGCCTTGAGGAGTTGTACTCCTGCTGGGGATTAAATTCTTATAATTTGGTGCCACCCATCTCTTGATTGGTTTAGCCAAATCTTGTTGGTGACCTGCTTAATCTCTGGGGGTAGTCTGTGTAGTCACCTGGCTATGGATCAGTATAGTCAAGGTCAAGTGGTCTTCCCAAGCTCCCCTCTGATCCAACAGGGTAGAGTGACCAAATGTTAGGGTGGCTCACATGGTGTTCCCACCGAAGAGTTCAGTGTTGAGCACATAGACTTCAGTTGAAAGTTGAAGTGCTGTGAGAACTGGAATTGCAAGTGAATAAATGAACTGTCATGGATCATGGCATGATGCCATCGGGGGAGTGGTGTTGATCTGTTTTACCCTTGTAGTTTTTTTTCCAGGCATGTTCCCAACTACCTAGATCCCTTTTGCTCACTACCCATGGCACAGTTGTGCTTGCAAAAGTTTGCATATGAGTCTGTTCCTTCTGGAGATGTTGAGGGCAGGGAGCTTCTTTCCATGCACAACCCAGTGTGAAAGCTGAGGAAAATTGAAGCCATTATCTCTGAGTCTAACTACAGTGAATCCTACCTACAGCTGTGTCCCAGATGGCCTTCTTTTGGTGATATCTCAATGCTGAATTTCTGTGTGGACTCACCTGTGGTCATCATTCTTCCCCCCTCTAAACTTCTTGCAGTTGTAAGTGAGCTTCTTCAGGTTTGCTATATCACAAATAACAACTGGATTCTGGATGTTGCCACTTTGGCCATTAGCCTTTATTCTCTCTTTTGCAAAGGGCTTTGCTAAGAGACCACACTGCCCCCACAAAAAATTTAGAACTCAAATTTCTTAAAGGAGCTATAAAGGCTGACCCTCCTTGCACTGAGACCCGTGTTCTGCTCATGTCTAGTTTTTAAGATATGTAATTTCTGTTTCATACTGGATGGCTGTGACTCTCCAGTTCTGAATGGATAACTCTTCAGGATGTGTTGCCCTTACTCCTACAGATTGAAGGGTTCTCCGAGATATGATGGTTGTTTATCCTTAACTGGCATCTTCACAGGAGGTTTCTCAGTTTGTAATGGATGGTCATCTCTATAAATACACTCTGGGTACAGTGTGTTCAGAAATGTGTTAGCTGTGGTGGTTAAAGCCTGGTATGAAAGAAAGCTAGTCTCCTCATGTTTGTATATGTGAACAGTTGGCTCCTGTTGGTTTCGTCGAGGGGCAGTCTGATTACTTCCCTTCATATGCACTCCTTGGTATCAGAAAAAACTTCTCCCAATTTATAGTTACCTCCAGGAATGCTTTATTCTCAAAATAATATCTTTATAGCTGTGGAGATGAAAGCTTTATAATGCCAGTTGTTACTCATGGGGTTATGTCAAGGAAGCCATAATTTGTATCATTATGTTCAAGATACAGCACAGAGAATTTTTATGACCACTATGGTCTACATGTTACCATTTCCACATTTTATCTATATTTGGTAATGGAACAAGGCTGTCTGGGTAGAAGGCCCCTTTTCAGCGTAGTCCCAAGGAGAAAAGCTCTACAAGGATTACAAAAAGGAAGTGAAATAAAACACTAAAAAAATGGTAAGAAAGGAATAAGGGGCAACATGTGAGGTGGTGTTTGAGGAAAGTAGTGAAAGGAAGTAGGTATGTAATTGATGCACAGAATAATCATGGAAAAAAGTTGAGCTGTAGAAAAAGAGGGGAATTTTAAAAAAGGATGAGGGAGGAGAGAAAGGTACTAGGTCGTCTATCCTGGAGGAGAGCCAGGTGAGCAATTGAGTGAAAAGGCCTAGTTTTGAAAGTTGTAGTAACAATTTATGAAGATCAACAGTATCAAACTCTTTTGAAAGATCAAGATAGACAGTGGATACAAGATTATTATTTCTAGACTGAAGGATAATGTTAAACAATGATATCAGATCAGTGTCAGCACTATGAAAAGGATGGAAGCACTGTTGGAGAGGTTGTTAGAAAGAAAGTGGTGAAGAAGTTGACTATATATGCATTTCTGAAATAACTTTTGACAGAGGAGATAAAATGGCTATGGCTCAAAAAATAAAGTTCAATCAGTATACTACTTTTATGAAATACTTTGATGAAAATTTGCTACAAGGAGCGAGTGAAGTATGGTTCTTGTATGCATCTCTTAATCAATATGGAAACAGGACAGGAAACAGAAGCAAGTTTAAGGTATTCAGCAGGTAGCATGCCTGGAGTGATTGTGGTAGACCAGTTTTGAGAGAGAGATTTATTTTTGAGGTATGAATGGTCTGAAATGTAATTAGTTTTGGACTGTTACTTTGGATTGTTGATAGAGTGCGAGAGGTATTGAGATTTGAGAGGGAGGTTACAATGTTAAAAGTGAGAATTAAATGTGTAAGCTGTTTGAGTCTGAAGAAATGGGATGAAGATTAAGACTGAGTTGTGATTTACATGTATGTAGAATTTGTGAGATAGCTAACTAAAAATCTTTGGGAAGATTTCTTGTTTGAAGTCTGGAGATTTGTGAAATATTCTTTTATCAAGAAAGACTTGGGCTTCAGTAGTGTTTCTCAGAAAGCAGTATTTTTGGAAGGAATATGACGTTTTATTAATCCTCCTGGTGCTCAAACCTTACCTTGTTGTCTCATGAGCAGTTTTTTTTTTCTCTGAAGATAGCAACAGTGCAGCGTCAGATTTCCTTCTAAAGGGGCATATTCCTTTAGAATACTTAGGAATATAAGGTAAAAATGACTACTTCGTTGAAAGGAATATTTATAAGAACATTCCAGGTGTGAGGCACTCATTAAAGATGCATCCTTGTTAAATCTAGATAAGTTTTTGACATAATTGTAGGTGGTGGGCTTTTGTGTGGATTGATGAACACTTAATCAGGAAAATTCTCCTACGTTATATGTTCCAGGAGTTATTGATGAGAATCCAATCAGTGATCGTTTCTGAATCTGTGGAGTTAAGTCTAGTAGAAGTAGAAATTAGTTGGATAAAGGAGTAGAGCTTGCAGAAACTAATAGGTGCGAGTGTATCAGTGGAAGAAAAGAGGTCAGTCCAAATGGATTTTGTCACCAAGTATGAGAGTTTCACAAGAGACATCATCAGAAATCAGGACAAGTATGTTTTCAATTATGGGAATATTACTGGATTTGTTAGGGTTATGTAGAGAGCAAATACATGAATGTGTTTTTTATTAAAGTGTAATATGGCTCGCAAGTTTTGGAAATGGATTAAATTGAAAATGACTTGAATAAATTTGCAGCATCACCTGCTTTTTCATATAGATGAGCCAGACCAAGGATGCTGTAACCAGGGATATAATTTCTTTATTCGAGATGGAGGGTTTAAACCAGGTTTCTATTAAAATGTCTGGGGAATGCTGATAGCTACTTGCATGAAATTTTATTACATAGGGTACAGATGTTAAGGCAGCAGAATTTTGTGGTGTTAGAATGCTGTCAAAATGGCAGTGTGTTGGTAGTGGAGATGTAGGAATAAATTTATAAAGATAAGTTGAGAGTATGGGGACCTGGGTTTGGATGAATGTACCCTTTTAGTAAAAGTAAGCCATTGTAGTGAATTTTATGATGTCAGTAGATGTTCTAGTTTAAGATGCATACTGCCATGTTGTGGAGTAATACACTTCCTGCCAACTTAAGGTAGAACTTTCATTCCTGTAACTGAGCCTTCTTTCAGGCCTTATGCTGTATTGGAGGAGTGAGCCTGTCTTGGTTCAATAGATAGAGTAACTTGCTGGATAGGGTGTCTGCACGAGTCATTTTAGAGCTGTGGGTAGCTCTTCTGGTCCCCCTGGGCCCTGGTAGACAAGTTATGTCTGTTGAAAACATATAGTCTATTTTGCGGTATTAAAAATAAAGAAGCCATCTGCCATGCCACCTAAACAGAGTTCTTGCACACCTGGCAGTGGACCATAAACAAAATCATCAGTATCTCTGCTGTTCACATTCCAGCAGAAACAAATTAGCTGGTAGACTTTCTGTGGCAGTTCTTTAAATCTGCAACTCCATGAAAACTCTGAAGGTTTTGAGAGGATGCTTCTCCCCCTGTTCCTACCGATTGAAGTAGGGCAAGGAGGAATTTACATTGGACACATTCATCATCTGATAGTTTGGACCACTAAAGTACTGGCACCTGCTAGAGAGAGAGAGAGGTGCACGACGCATAGTTGCCAGGAATGTCACTTAACTTTAGCATGCTACATTCATGCATTGTCCCACATGAGCATTTGGGGGATGCAGACCTTCACAGGGAAAGAGTTAAAATCCCCTACAGTTACTGCCATCAGGGACTGGGCGAGGGACAGAAAAATAAAGTGTGTGTGTATATAGATTAGATATTGATATATGTTGTTGTCTTTCGGCTTTTCCAGTTTAGGGGTCGCCACAGCGGAACTCCGGTCCGCTAATGATTGGCAGTAGATTTTGACTAACGCCGAGGTGCCAGCTCGACGTTCAACCTTCAACGAAGGCACGCCCATTTACGCATGTCTTTCGAACGCCCACCCAATCGCAGGGAGGACATGCAGACTCCACACAGAAGGCACTCCCACCACTCCAGCTGAGAATCGAACGGGAGAACCTCTTGCTGTGAGGCAACAATGCTACCGCTGCACCACCGCGGATTATATATACTATATATATAGATATATATATATATATATATATATATATAGTATATATAGATATATAGGTGTGTGTGTATATGTATGTATGTATACATATATATATATGTATAGATAAGCATACATATATATGCATTTATATATACATGTGTGTATATGGAAACACTTTGGAATCTTGAAATACCGAAATGTTGAATTTCAGTATCTCGAGACCAAAGTGTCGAATCTGCAGATGTGTGAAACTGCAGAATATCGAACCCGCGGTACTGAGGGAGCATTAAGTAAGTGTGGTGTTTTTAAGGGTTTTGGGGAGGGTTTGTGTGTTTGTGGGTTAGGTACGTAGGTGAGTATGTGTGTGTGTGTCAGTGTTGAGAGTCGTGGTGTTTGTATATGTGTGATGTGTGTTTGTGCGAGGTGGGTGTGGAATGTATGTTGGTGGGTTTTGTGTGTGTGTGTTGGTGTGTTTAGTGCAACCTCAGAGTTAGTATATATAAGAAGGGGGGGTATGGGGGATGCAGGGGTGTTTGCCCCCCTGCTTATAGTAAGTGTGTGTGTTTGTGTTGTTGTGCGGAGGTAGGTGTAGTTGTGTTTGTGTGTGTGCTTTAATGGTCTCAGTTTTGGTTTTCTTTTTTTTTGGTGTTTCAGGTTTATAGTCTGGAAATACTGAAATTCGATATTTCAGTATTTCGAGATTATAAAACGAATCCTTGTGTTTGTGTGTGTGTGTGTATATATATATATATATATATATATATATATATATATATATATATATATATATATACACACACACACACACACACACACACACACACACACACACACACACAATCTATATGTATGCACTAGGTCTAGAAGTCGTCCTCTCTAATGAATATAATTCCTATGTGAAGTCTTCTTTTCTCCCACTAACCCCCATTTCCTTTTTCTCTTGCATCTTACTCTGTGTTGAACTTAGCATGTATCTGTCAAGTTTCACTAACCCCTGTCCTGTCAGCTAGCCATCCTGTCTGTCATGCATACATTTTTGTATGATGTGATATACACTGACCACTGTAAACTGAGGTGTCGTCTGCTGAATTTTCCTGAAATGTACTTACTATTGTAAATGTACATCTTATTTATCATATGTAATGAAATTGAAAATGTCAGTTTCATTTATTGGAGCCTTCACCCTTGACTTCTGCTGAAAATGGGGTCTTGCTCAATTGGGTTTTGCCAGTAAACAAAGCAAAAAGAAACTACTACTTACAGATGCCTGAATGATGCCCATACCACAACCAGTTTTCTTCTAGTTGGTGCAGAATGAATAAGACTCTTTTAGTGGGGGTTAGATGGTCAGTGGGCAATGAAGAACAGGATTCCATTAAAAAAGTCTTGTACTGCATTTGATTTGCATTTAGAAAAAGCTTTTTGTAGGTGAAGCAGAAGTGCATGATCAAACCAGATTTCTGGTTTGATGCATTTATTAATATATTTGTAATGCTAAAAAGAATATATGGGCAGTGCTGTGGTCTAAGGCATCTAGCATTGTACCCCAAAGGGAAGGTGTGATATATTAGAGGGAGGGGACAACAGAGTAATCAGATAGCATATAGAAGAGTTGCAGGTAAGTGTTTCGAAAGACAGTATGCAAAAAAAAGAATTTAGAAGGCTTTTAAATGAAGGAGTAAAAAAAGGGGGCAGCCTTAACAGAAAGCAAATAAATTTAACTAATGGAGAGCATAAATAGAATGCTGTAGGGAGTAAAGTTTGTGGTGAATTTAGGCATGATCTATATTAATTAGAGAACTAAATGGAGTGGAAAACATGTTAATTCTGTGGGAAAGGGTGAGAAGGTGTACAGGGCTTTATTAGGGATGCTGAAGGTAGGTGCAAAAAACTAAGGTCAGAAAGGGGGGTGTGGAATTCCCTTGCCCAACAGGTTCAGGGGTCAGCAGCAGAGTTGAGAAATTCGAGATGTTTCACTGTGAGAGAAGTCTGGTGTTGCAGAGAGGGGAGGATACAAGGGACGACAGGAATTAGCAGAATGTGAGATGTGTCAAATTCCTCAAATAAGAGGAGAGTGATTAGGAAATTTCATATATATTGGGATTTTTTTACTAAATAAGAAGGCCATCTTCCGGCTGAGAGAGGAATAGAAAATGCAACCAGAGAATGCTCTCGAGGAGGCAGAGAGAGAGTGTGTGTTTTGTGTGTGTGTGTTTTGTGTGTGTGTGTTTTGTGTGTGTGTGTGTGTGTGTGTGTGTGTGTGTGTGTGTGTGTGTGTGTGTGTGTGTGTGTGTGTGTGTGTGTGTGGAGAAGGAGTGGTGAACAAAATGAAGGTGATAGTAACTGGTGGGAAAGTTTTGGAGACTAGTAAATTTATATAAGCCACTACAGTGTACATATCTAACACCTACTCAGTCCCTTCTCAAGAGCTAAGGATAACTATCTTTGTCAAGATACTGTTAGGACTTGTCATTGCTCAAGATGGATTTCTGCTGTGGTAATGACTTCCACGTTCCTGGCCAAGCTACAATCTCCACATCCCCTAAGATGGGATGCTGAGAAATAAAATTAGAATCTGAGCATGGAAGAATGGATACCTAGAACAGTGTGTGGGTGATAAATTGCCCATACAAAAACGAGAATGGTGGAAGATAGCAAAGAGGGTAGGATTAAATATGCAGAGAAGTCCTCTACATGGGAAGTGTATAGATGACGCCAACTCAGAAAGATGGTGAGAATGAACAAATTAAATGGAAACTTGAAATTGGGAGAAAGACATACAATTGAAAATGACTTATGAGAATGGCATTTGGTTTTAGTTTCAATGGTTGTGGATAGTTCAGAGATATTTTACACCCCAGACAGATTAAAGCAAAAACTAGAAAGGAGATTTGTGATGGAGATGTGGCAAATAGAAGATCAGGATGAAGTAGGGAAAAGACAGTTTTGGAAAAAGTTATGACGTAATGGAAGATAACTTGTACTTAACTCCTATTAGACCCATTATAGAGTACAATGCCCCTTCTGGAATGTACCTCACAAGACATCTGCAACGGCTGGAAAGGCCACAGAAGTACCTCACAAAGAGGATTACTGGCTTCAAACAAATGCCCTACACTGACCACCTCAAAAAACTCCAGCTTTACTCCATAGCATATCGCCTACTCTGAGATGATCTCTGCCTAACATATAAAACTATGTCAAACCCAGAGCTGTTGGACATGAAATCCCAATCTCTCCGAGCTGCACGCTCTAGGGACCTAAACCTTGTCACCACAATAAACAGGACATGCTGGAGGGATATATTCCTGTCCCAGAGACTTCCTAAACTCTGGAACAAGCTACCCATCTATGTCAAGTTCTTCATTAGCACTCTTCAAGAAAAATCTTGATGAGTGGATGGGAAATAGGAAATACACCCCTGGGATCACTTCTGTGTCTCTGCTGGACAGTGGCACAGAAATATAACTTTCTTGGGTGGCGTAAGCTATGGAACCTTGCTGACTAGGCTTACGTAGGCCCTTGGGCTTATAGCCTAGTACCTACCTAAGAACCTATGTGATGGAAACTGAGTTTAGTTTGGGGTAGAGGATGGGGGACTGGAGAGAGAGTAGTTTGAGAGACTGTTTTTTGGCTAGTTGGGTTAAGGGCCACTGTGCAAGAAAAAAAAACTGGAAATTCATTAAACATGAACAACTTGAAGGAGAGCAACAAAACACATTGGAGAGTGACAAGGGAGTAAAAATGGGAGAGAGTGAGAAGAAATAAAAAGCAGAATGTGATTGGAAGAAGTAGGAATGGCTTGGATATGAATGGGGTAGTATTTGTCACCAGATTGATGTCTGATGTTGCCGTGTGTACAGGTGTACTTCTGTTTGTGTCACTTGTGCATAAATGAATTGTGGATCTGTTAATGTAGAGCATATTTTCATATTGTCTGGTCATTGCTTTAGTATGCTAATTCTATTAGGAAGCAAATTGCTTGGCACACAATACATGAACCAGGTGCGTTATGTAGTCTATGAAAATAGCTTAATTCAAGAAATTAAAAGTTGGGTAACATGTATAGAAAATGCCCTGCTGCAGTCCTTGAGCTTGTGGCAGTACCAGTGGTTAACAGTTGGTTTTGTACAGCATGCAGGTGCTGTTTGTGTGCATCCAGCTGGTACTCGGTTGGAGACTGCCAGTTTTCTGATAGTTTTGCTGAGCATGACTTGACTAAATATAGAAATCTGACCAAGGATTTATGTCTTGCACCAAACTTTAGTGTAGTTGAACATACAGTGAACTGCAGTAATTAGCAGGGTGCTGTAGATTAAGTCTTGCATTTGAATACATTATTCTGTGATTTTGTTCTGTGTTTCTGTTAGAGGTGACTTGACTTCACTGGTGTGCTGCCTGCTTGACCAGAATCGTGTATAAAAAAAGTCAACACCATGGGATAATGGGGCAGTTTAAATGTTGCAGAAATCACTTTGTTACACTGCAGTTGTCAAGTGTTTATAGCAAGTTTGCTTTCCTTGCATTTCAGGATATAAATGTGATGAACAATTTTACAGTGAAAAATGACATGGCACTCCGATGCTGAAAACTTATAAATCACCTACAATTCATCCCTGAAACAATTAAATGCATTTAGTTAACTGAGGTAGATTTGCAGATGTGGTTTCATGCATGCTTTCCTATGTACTGCATTTACCCTAGTGATCAGTTTTGCTGAAAGGAAGAAGAGTGCAAAACTGATTTTCTGCTTGCAGTTTGAAAGTATACTGTTCATCATTTTCTCTGTGTGAGATAAACGCATGACACCTCAAATAAGGGTAGATTAATAAGCTGCAACTTCTCTACAGTTCATAGAATTTTCAGCAAGAAACCTGATGCTGTATCTGTTTATAGTGTCCTTTGGGCTGTGTTAAATTACAATGAGCAGAGTTTTTTGTTTGAAGCTGTTTGATATGGGGCCAGAGATGCCTGAGCATAAAGCTCACTGCTGATAGTTTCTGGATCTTATTCCTTGTCCAAAAATAAGAACCAGTTTGGACCTTTGCAGCTGTCTTTCTTTTTTCATTTTTGATTTTCGCGGTTGAGATGACCATTCTCCCCCCCTTTTGTACTCTAGTCTCCTAATGGAGAAAGGTCACAGAAAACAGGATGTCATACAACACCAGAAAAGAGACATCTGTCTTGTCAAGAGAAATGACTGCATGTAGGCTTTGACTGAAATTCCACACATTGCTGTGCAGCCCAACCATTTGGTATAGTTTAACCTTCTGAGGAAATCCTTCCTCTTCAGCTGACTTACAGGGTCTTTTCAACTAAGCTGTCTGTTTCTGTTACTAGTATGGCTCATAAAAATGTGTGGCCGTTGATGATCATGATTATCTGACGTTGGTGTTGGGTGCAGTTAAGGAGAGGCCACTGCTTTTGTCTATTTGTACCAGTTTTTTTCTGTAACTAAACTATGAATATCTTTTTTTTGTCAAACTGCTTGTAGCATTTTGCTTTGTAATCTTAAACGTGTACATTATGAAGCCATCTCAGATGAAGGGGAAATGTGTTCAGCATGTCTGTTTTTCAAAACTGAAATGACACAAGGTTTTGTATAATCTTGTGTTTATCACAGAATGAAAAAAAATTGGCTGGGAGAATATTGACTACCCAGTTGTAGTTTATCTCATGACTTAGTTGAGTACTTGGTTCAGAGCAGTGATCAAAAAAAACCTTGATTCACAAAGCAAATTTGTTTCCTTAATGAAGTATTAATGTGTTAGAAACCTTTAACCCTACTGTTAGCCTTACACTCATGTGATATATATATATATATATATATATATATATATATATATATATATATATATATATATATATATATAAATGATACATACACATAGGTTCATAGGTGTTTACAAGGCTAACAACCACAAGGGCCTTTTTAAGCCTAGCCATGCATCCCAAATCTTTTGACAATTTCTGGTACCCTTGTAAAGTGTCAGCAGGGGCCTGGGAGTGGAACCATTTACAGTTTGTCTCTGTCCATTGCAGGCATATGTGTCAAACCAGGGGAGAATTTCCTTTTGCCCATCCCATTGTCCAACTTGTACTTGAATTGAGTGAAGGAGGAACTCTGCTTCACATGGATGAGGAGCCTGTTCCAGAGATAGGATAATCTCTGGGATACATACTTGTTTCTCCAGCAGGTCCTATTTATATTGCAGACAAGGTTTACGTTCTTTATAATGGGTAATTCTGGTGCCGTTTGTTTTGTGGATTTGCAGGAGGTCCATCAGAGTGGGATTTGACAATGCCCTGTGTATCAGACATAGATCTCCCAGCAACAGCCTGTAGGAGACAGAATACAGGTATATGGCCTTGAGGTGGTCCGCATAGGGACATTATACTTACGCCCTGTTTTTATTTTAGTGAGAAACCTCTGTGGACGTTCCAATTATTGGATCGATATGCCTGGTTAGGTACATACTAAAGATCGCATTGTACTCTATGATCGGTCCGATGAACGCCGAATACAGTGGAATAATGATTTCCCTGGACCCAGATGCCATACCCTTGCCTACAAGACTCAACACAAAATGAGCTCACCACTATAGACACATGATGGCCAAAGGCCAGATTACTGTCTGTGTGCCCCTAATCCCTGACTACTGTGTCAACTCCAAGGTGTGCGCCATCAGTATGATAGTTACGAGGGGTGGATGACCTCCCAAAGGACACTGTTATGCATTTCCTGGCATCCAGTCTCAGTCCATGCGTTAGTGTGGGATTCAGTGACTGCTCCTAATTTGCAATCATCTGCAAACCTAGTCAGTCAGAGACTATTGACATTAGCCTCGACTTCAGAGAAGTATATTGCCAAAAAGGAGCAGTCCAAGGGCTGATCCCTGAGGGACTCCACTTGTGACCGGCCTCCCTGCAGAGGTGGGATCCCCAACTCCAATCTGTTGGGTCCCCTCTGTGAGCCAGTTGGTTATCCACCGGGTGACATATACAGGTTTGTACCCAACCTCTTGAGTCTGCTAACAATGCCCAAGTGGGTCACTGCATCCAACACCCCAGCCAGGTCAAGGCAAGCAGCATGAACCAGCTTGACCCCATCCGTTGCCCTGGTGACCCTCCCAAAGAAGTCCACCAGGCCGAGCAGGCATGACCTACTTCTGACGAAACCATACTGGGCTGGGTCTAGCGTCTGGAAGTTCATATCACCATCGATCATTTCCAAAATAATTCTTTCCATGGCCCCACATATAAGACTAGTGAGACCCATGGGTCTGTAGTTTCAGAATCTGCAGAATGCCCACCGTTATGCAGAGGGATGATAATTGCCACTCTCCATTCATGAGGCATGAAGCCTGTTTGGAGGCTGCAGTTAAATAGAAATTCCAGAGGGCCTGATGGGTCATGTTTCACACTATTTAGTAGGGATACTGGGATATTGTCTGGACCCATTGATGCAGTGTTCTTGGCCTTAGAGCATTAAGGACCTGTTCCCTAGTGATAGCAGGGGGAGTTGTGTTTGATGGTGTTTCCTGAGGGAAGGTTGAGGGGGAGAGGGGTGTAAAGTATGAGCTGAATTTATTGGTCAGTAGGTTTGCTATATCTTCTGGCTCAGTGTAGGTGGCTCTATTAGCAGTGAGCTCTGCACAAAATTGTGTATTGCCTTTGAGGTTGTGGACATAGCTAAAGAATGCCATGTGGTTATCCTTGGCCTAAGAGGTCAACTCTACCTCACATCTGGCTTTGGCAGACTTTATTTGTCCTCTGAGTTTGTTTAGTTGGAGTGTGTTTTTATTCTGCTGGGTGCTACACCTCCTAATTTTTGCCATGATTTTCTTCCTTCTGTTATTACAGCCTACTGATTTTGTGATTCCACCAGGGTGGCTTGTTTTTTTTTTTTGAGTTAGTTCTGAACTTCTTCCTGGTGGGTACAGCTGCCTCTCTGCAGCTATTAACATGATTGTATAGGATATCTCTGAACAGTTCTGTATAGGCAGCAGTATTCTCAGGGGTTTATGGAGGCTTGAAATTTTGTCAGGTTATCACTTAATAGCAGGAAGATAGCCTTAAAGTAGTTCCTGAATATTCTAGGTTTAGCTGGGGGTCCGTATTTTATTTTTACTTCAAAGGAGACCATTTTGTTGTCTGACCTTACCAGGGAAAACATTATAGTACGGGGTGTGCAGCACTGTCCCACGTTATTGAGGACCAGATCCAGTATGGCTGCACCCCTGGTCAGTGTATTGACAGTCTGGTCCAGAGAGTTTGTGTTTACAAAATCCAGGAATCTCTGTGCCCTCTATGTTTTGTGTTGTATGACATTCCCATTTAATAGTGGGGTAATTAAAGTTGTCCATGAATATGGTATTAGATTGGATGGTGAGTGTTTCCAGTAAGTTTAAATACATGGTATGAATTTCCTGGGTCACAGAGGAGGGACCTATAGCTTGCAAGGAAGTGGTATTGGATTTTGCCTATGTGATTTGATCATGGAGCAGCTCAAGTGCATTGACCTGTTTGACCAGCCTTGAGGTATATTTATTTTTGATGTAAATTGAGACACCTTCACCTTTAGTCCCTGTCTGTGTAGTAGCTGGTCTAAATGTGTGGAAGACATTATAACCTTGCACCGTCAGTGTACTTTCTGTGGCTTTAAACCATGTCTCAGTGACCATACAGATGTCACCATTCTGTAGGGTAAAGAGAGCTTCTAGGAAGTAGAGTTTTTTGTTTAGACTCCTGGCATTGAACAGTAATACCATTAGATTTGCTTGGTTTTGATTTGCTATGTCAGAAGTACTTTCAGTTTGGCATTGCCTAAAAAAGGCAGTATGGGGGACGACATTTTTGCTAACATTAAAAAGTCTAGAGGGGAGATGTATAGATCATTCCTGGCAAAGCAGCGTGGTCTGTTGACCATCCCAATCTACAGTGATAAATTTTGCACCCCCCTTTGAATGACACCAGAAACTAAGCCAATAACAGTGCATACATACACACACACACTTGGTTCTGTTGTGCACGCTCCAATGACCATCCCAATCTACAGTGATAAATTTTGCACCCCCCTTTGAATGACATTAGAAACTAAGCCAATAACAGTGCATACATACACACACACTTGGTTCTGTTGTGCACGCTCCAACTAATTTAATGTTGAATTGAAATCACTGACAAAAAATTACGAGCATGCACAATACCAAAACCAAAAAATATCAAATGAGATAATATCGAGAGAAAAAAACACTTTCATCTCCTGATATTAACATTAAACCCCCACATAACACTAGCCTCAAATTCATCTGAATAGTGGCAGTGTTACGGGAAGGTTTTTATGAAGGTAAGTTGTAGGGTTAGGATTGAGGGAAAGGGGCAGCGTCACGGTTAGGGTTAGCACTAATTACTAAAGTGTCTGCCCCTTGCACCACTGTAATAATGGGTGCTAACCCTAATGCTGCCCCTTCACTCAACTGTGACCATACATTTTACCTTCATAAAAACCCTTCAGTTACACTGCTGCTACACAAGATACACTCGGACATGCAAACAAATGACTAATATACTTTACCCCTTCTCTTAACTTAATTCCTCTTACTCCCTGATGTTCTTCATCTCACATTGCTGCAGTCCTTACACTTGGGTAGTCCGCTGTCCTCGGTCGGCCCGAATATCAAAGTATACGGCTGACGTCGGTCAGGGCGCATTTGACTGACATCAGGACGTCAGGGTACAAATGCGCATGACCGACGTCATATCCTCAGTCTTTTTTGCCGCATGGTCCGATGCAGAAGCAGCATTGCAAGTGCCGGTTGGCGTTCTGAGATTTTTCGATTTAGAAGTTTCAGACCGAGTTCAAAGTTGGCTAAGTACCCCGTTGGGGAATATTTTAGTTTTTTCTTGCCTCAGTCATTTACCGGATGTCAGAAAAAGTCAATAATTGCATTTCTTGTGGGAAACAGATACCGCATAGAGATTATCATACTTTGTGTATTCCTTGCTTAGGGCCTGAGCACGACGTTGTTGGCTGTCGCTCTTGTGCTAGGTTTAACAAACGCACTATAAAGAGAAGGTTGGATTGTGCAAGGTTAGTCTTTGGGAAGTGGTGCAACTATAAAATGCCGTCGGATGCTCCGACGCCCGCTTCTTCGAAGAAGCGCAAGGACAAGGCAGTTAAGCCTAGGCTAGAAGAACCGTCTGTACCGGACGCCGGTTCTTTAGAGGTGTCGGTGGAGCCGGTGGCTCCACCGGAGGTTTCTTTGTGTTCCCAGGGTGAGACCTTATTATTGCAGGATGTGGCCTCTCAGGAGACAAGTCAGGCTGAGGGGGCTTCTCAGGTTACTATACTCCCCTCCCTTCCTAAGGTGTCTAGGCCCTCTCCTTCTGTTTCAAAGGCTTCTCCCAGGGCAGGCCAGGTTTAGCTTCAGTTGGTGTTACCCCTAGCTCTTCAGGTACTGTGCCCAAGAAGCATATGCTTAAAATGGCAGAAGATTTGATTACTTTGATTAGGGGTTCTATGCCCCCTCCTGATAAGAGACCTAGGGTGGAGCCTGAGCTGGGGGGTTTTGAACAGGCTTCAGATGTTTCAGAGTCTTCGGCTGAAGACGCAGGAGTACTCTCCTTATTCTGATTCTGATGTGGATGATTCTACTCCTTCTGCTACTCCTCCTGAGGATTTTTCTTTTCAGAAACTCTTCATTCCATGAGGGAGCATTTTAAGTGGGAAGGTCAGGACTTCTCTGATTCCAGGAAAAGGCTTAGGGAATTTCTGTTTTACCCCAGCATAGGCCTTTGGCTATACCTCCTGTTTTGGATGTAGTGGAAGATGTTTTACAGAGGCTTCTCTTAATCCTGATTCTTTGCCTCCTGCTCCTGTTAAGCCGGATAGGTATTACAGGGTGCCTGAAGCTCATAAGTATCTTTTAAGAGTCCTAGGGCAGACCCAGAAACTGTTAGCCAGGGGCCTAAAGGTGTTAAGGCTTCTGTTGTTAAAAATCCGGTTCCTGCAGACAAGGAGGCTAGGGCCTTGGATAGATGGGGAAAGAAAGTCTATACTTCTTCCACTCTTGCTATGAGGGCTCTGAATTGCCAGTTTCACATGCTGAAATACCAAAACTATCTCCTTTCTCAATTGAAGTCTAAGGTTGATGCTCTGGCAGTAGGTATTGATTGTAAAGAGTTGCAAGATTTAGTGCATGTTTCTGAACAGGTGGGTAAGCATTCTTTGCAATGTGGTTTTGATGCTGTACAGGCCTCGTCTAGGGTGGCTGCCACTGGGTCAGTTCTTCGCAGGCACGCCTGGCTGAGGGATCAGAATTTGTCTGAACATGTTAAAACAAGGATTTTAGATGCTCCTTTACAATCTGATGTGTTGTTTGGTCCTCCTGTTGAGACAGTTTTAAAGAAAATGGAAGACAAGGCTAAGTCTATGCAGACTGTTAAAGATTTTTTGCAGGTCCAGCCTCCAAAGTTTAGTAGAAATTGGCCTACTAAAGGGTGGACGTATCCTTCTTATGATCCCCAGTCTAGGGGTAGATCTAGACGTGGTAAGGGCAGAGCTCAGGGCTCTTTCAGGCCTAGAACAGGGAGTTCTCCTGCACAGGCTTCGGGTGAGGGCAGGGGTCAGTCCTTTCATAAGCAGACCCAATGACCTACCTTTTCAGCTGCCAGAGCCTGCTCGTCTGGCAGCACCTTTGGGAGGAAGGTTGGCACTTTTCAAAGAAAATTGGAGTTTAATTACCCAGGACAGATGGGTATTGGATATCATACGCCACAGCTACAGGTTTTATTTCCATACCTTGCCTCCTTTCAAAGGCATGCCAGACGTTCCTCCTCAACAAAGAATAGAGGCTCACAAACAGGTTTCTCTGTTGCTCCAACTAGGGGCCATACAGCAGATCCCTCTGCCAGAAGTGGGCCTAGGATTTTATTCTCGCCTGTTCCTAGTACCAAAGAAGGGGAACACGTGGAGACCAATTTTGGATTTATCTATCCTCAACACTTATCTGGACATTCCCAAGTTCAAAATGTTGACGTTGCAGCAGCTTTTACTTCTGCTGGGCAAAGATCATTGGATGGTAACTTTGGATCTCAAGGAGGCTTACCTTCATGTTCCTATCAGACTAAGTTGCAGAAAGTATCTGCGTTTTCGAACTGGGACTTCTCACTATCAGTTCTCTGCATTGCCCTTTGGCTTATCTACTGCGCCCAGAGTGTTCACGAAAGTTCTGGCTCCAGTGATAGCCTTCTTCAGACTAAAAGGAATACAGATCTATCCTTATTTGGACGACTGCCTAATTCTGGCTCAAGGAAGGGAAGAGCTTCTTCATCATTTGGAATATGTGATAGCAGTGCTAAGATGCCTAGGGTATTCTGTGAACGAAATAAAGTCCAGTCTAGTACCCTCTCAAGACATGTGCTTTCTGGGTGTGAGACTGAATACAGCATCCCAGATGGCCTTTTTAACCCCGGACAAACAAAAAAGTCTATCCCTTTACTTCCATCAACTATCTCATCAGTCCGGGCTGACTGCAAGGACAGTCCTTCAAGCCTTAGGGTTCATGGCATCTTGTATTCTGGTGCTTCCCAATGCCAAACTGCATATGAGGAAGCTACAATGGTATCTCAAAAATGTGTGGACACAGCACTGCCAGGATCTGGACACTGTCATTCAAATAATACCTTGCATTCAAAGGGAATTTTTGTGGTGGGCTCAGGAATGTCACCTAAACAAGGGACTCTCTGTGACCCGGCCAGAGGCGAGTCAGATTTTAACGACAGATGCCTCAGACAAAGCTTGGGGAGCTCATCTAAATGGAAAGTGGATACAAAACAGGTGGCCTGTCAGACTACAACATCTACATATCAACATGAAGGAGATGTTAGCAGTCCAGTTTGCATTAATAGCTTTCAAGGAATTACTTCTTCCAGGGCAGGTGTTGATTCTAACAAACAACACAACTGTCATGTGGAACATCAACAAGCAAGGGGGAACGCATTCTTATCCTCTATGCAGGCAAGCAATGATTTTGTGGGAGACTGCTCTCAGTTTACAGCTCAATCTTCAGGCAAGGTTTCTGCCAGGAGCACAGAACTCCTTAGCAGATGTGTTGAGCAGACGAATTATGGATCCCCACGAGTGGAAATTGGATCCTCATGTATTTCAGAAATTGACAGTGTCTTGGGGAACTCCAGACATAGATCTGTTCGCTTCTCCACTAAACCATCAGCTGCCAAAGTTTTGCACAAAACGGTTTCATCCCACAGCTTGGAGAGTGGATGCTCTTTCTTTCAATTGGAGCAATCTCCATGTGTATGCCTTTCCACCTCTGCCTCTCCTCCCAAAGGTACTTCTAAAGGTCAGACAGGACAAGCCACGGATGATTTTGATAGCTCCGGATTGGCCTCGACAGCACTGGTACCCATTACTGAGAAGTCTGGTACGGAAGCCTCCATGGCCTTTGCCTTGATTCCACACCTGTTGTCACAGGAGGACAGCCATTTGCTAAATGTCAAGCTTCACTCTCTGCACCTAACAGCCTGGCATATTCTGTTTTGAACCATAGTGGGCCTCCACTTCCTCAGCAAGTTTTGAATGTTATTTTGGAAGCTAGAAGGCCTAGTACAAGGAAAGTGTACGCAGACAAATGGAAGAGATTTTTATTTTGGAGTGCAGCAAAAGATTTTGATGTTTCTGAGCCTAATTTGTGTGTGGCTCTTCAATATCTTACTGAGTTACTAGACAAAGGTTTGTCTTTCTCTTCTATTAAAGTTCATGCTGCAGCAATTTCAGCTCACTATGATTGCGACCCACCATTGTTTTCTCATCCTTTGTTCAAGCAATTTCTTAGAGGGCAAAGAATATAAGACCCCACCTAAAAGCTCCTACTCCTGCTTGGGATCTCAATTTTGTGTTGGAGAAACTCACTCTACAACCTTTTGAGCCTGCAGCTACTGCCGAGTTGAAATATTTATCATGGAAGACTGCTTTTTTGTTGGCCATTACCTCTGCAAGAAGGGTTTCTGAATTACAGGCCCTTATGGTGGTTGAGCCTTTCTTGATTTTCCATAAGGATAGGGTATCATTACGTACTAATCCTTCCTTTATGCCTAAGGTGGTTTCTAGTGTGGCTTTAAACCAAACTATTCATTTGCCTACTTTTTATGCAAATCCCCAAAATAAAGGGGAAAAGATTTTGCACACTTTAGATGTTCACAGGCAGTTGCGTTATTATTTGGACAGAACTAAAGGGTTCAGGCAGTCTCAGCAGTTGTTTGTTTCTTTTGCTTTGAGTTCTCAGGGCAAGCCTGTGTCAAAACAAACTATTTCTAAGTGGATTGGGTTTTGCATTGCTTTCTGTTATTCCCATCATGGCAAGGAGATTCCAGCTGGGATTAGGCCTCATTCCACTAGGGCTACTGCCACTTCAACAGCTTTTTGAGGGAGTGGCAACCAAGGATATTTTGGAGGCAGCTACTTGGAGTTCTGTGCATACTTTCTCTAGGCATTATCACCTGCCACTTTACTCTAAGTCCAGGGCTGTTTTTGCCACTGCTGTTTTGCAGGGCATTTTGGCAGCTCCTGCTTCCTTGTAGTTAGCCATCCTCCCTTACCTCTGCTTTGGGATTCTACCCAAGTGTAAGGACTGCAGCAATGTGAGATGAAGAACATAGTACAGTTTTGTACCTACCATAAATGTAGATGTTCGAAGATCCACATTGCTGCAGTCCAATTTACCCTCCCTCCTTCCCCTCTGTAGTTAGAGGTGGTTGTGTGGGTTGGGTTGTACTTTTTTGTGTATATTGTATATATTGTACATATAGTTAGTGCAAGGGTGGTTGATTGGTTGTTTGCTGTCTTTTGGTTTTGACCTTTATTTTTAGGGTCTTCTGACATCTGGGGCAAGAAAAGACTGAGGATATGACGTCGGTCATGCGCATTTGTACCCTGATGTCCTGATGTCAGTCAAATGCGCCCTGACCGACATCAGCCGTATACTTTGATATTCGGGCCGACCGAGGACAGCGGACTACCCAAGTGTAAGGACTGCAGCAATGTGGATCTTCGAACATCTACATTTATGGTAGGTACAAAACTGTACTTTTTAGCTCCTTTCAGTCACCTCCTCGCCTCCCACTGTCTCACACAAATCTGACCACCTGTTATCTCCTACTCTCTTACCCTGACTCCCTTCCTAATATCGTCATATTTCTCCTCTCTCCCAAATTCTATATTTCAAACTATTGTACTCAGTCATATACTTACCCTCTTATTATTTCTCTCTCAACACTGCTATCCTCATCTGTCACACTCCCTGTGTCTCAGTAATTCTACATTTAAACCTTTCACTCTAAATCCTGCAAAACTAACTGCAGATTATACCTATAATGACTTAATTACACCTTCTTACAAATATAATTCTACCTCATAGCTTAGAGCGACTTTATCTTAAACTGTTATTCTATTTACAGATTAAACTGTGTTATGTCTTTAACTACATGTAGTAATGTATTAAAGTTAAAATGTATTTTTTCTGTTATACAATGTAGTGTGTACACACAACTTTAAATTGTCAAAATGTCTGTACTTTGTGTGGATCTTTTCTCCCCAGACCGCCTCTGAAAATGAGTTTGACTCTGTCGGACTTTCCCAGTCAAAAATGTCAATACATAAGTAAACACTATATGCATCCTGACCCTAACTGTAAAATACACAAATTCATACATAGATATACAGCATGTATCCTTCAGTCATTCCTGACCCTAACCCTTACTCACATAGCACACAACACACCCTGCCAACCAGACCTGTCTCAACATTACACGCCATCGACATTTCCACCACTCTATCTGTAATGTCAACGTTAAACCACACCTCTGCATTTGTCAAAGAACTGGATTCAACTAAACACAGGGGGCCCACATGCATGCGCGCACGGGCTCACACACACACACACACACACACACACACACACACACACACACACACACACACACATTTAAGAGTTTTTTTTCTTTGACTTGCCTGAGATGTTACATTGTCAGCTTTTCACTTGTCACTTAATTTAATGGTGTAAAGGCAGGAAGATGCGTTTCTCTTTTTCCTGAGGTTGAAGGGTGGTGTAGAGAATGATGATTATTTATAAGGTTTAATAATGGTGGTTTGAGTTGGAGTGGCTTTAGAGTCGTCGTCTTCTTTTGGCTGCTCTTGTTAGGGGTCGCCACAGCAGATCAACTGTTTCCATTTCTTCCTGTCCTTTGCATCTTGCTGTGTCACACCATCCACCCGCATGTCCTCTCTCACCCACATCCATAAACCTTATCTTAGGCCTCCCTCTTTTCCTGTTACCTGGCAGCTTCATCCTTAGCATCTTTTTCCCAAAATACTCTGCATACCTCCTCAGCATATGTCCAAACCAACGTAATCTTGCCTCTATGGCGTTGTCTCCAAACCTTCCAACCTGGGTGGCTCTCCAATATACTTATTCCTAATCCTGTCCATCTTCTTCACACCCAGTGCAAATCTTAACATCTTCAACTCTGCCACGTTAAGCTCTGACTCCTGCCTTTTTGTCAGTGCTACTGTCTCCAACCCATATAACATAGCTGGTCTCATTACCCTCTTGTAGACCTTCCAGTTCACTCTTACTGGTACTCGTCTGTCACAAATCACTCCTGACACTCTTCTCCATCCACTCCATCCTGCCTGTACTCTCTTCTTCACCTCTCTTCCACACTCACCATTACTCTGAACTGTTGATCCCAAGTACTTAAACTCATCCACCTTCGCCACCTCTACTCCCTGCATCCTCACCATTCCTCTATCCTCCCTCTCATTCACACACACATATTCTGTCTTAGCCCTGCTGACCTTCATTCCTCTTCTCTCTAGAGCATATCTCCACCTCTCCAGGGTCTCCTCCACCTGTTCCCTACTTTCACTACAGATCACAATGTCATCTGCAAACATCATAGTCCACGGGGACTCCTGTCTGATCTCGTCTGTCAACCTGTCCATCACCGTTGCAAATAAGAAAGGGCTCAGAGCTGATCCTTGATGTAATCCCACCTCCACCTTAAACGTATCCATCACTCCCACCGCAGACCTCACTGCTGTCACACTACCCTCGTACATATCATGTACCACTCTTACATACTTCTCTGACACACCCGACTTCCTCATACAATACCACAACTTTTCTCTAGGCACCTTGTCATATGCTTTCTCTAAATCCTCAAAGACACAATGCAACTCCTTCTGACCTTCTCTGTACTTCTCCATCAACACTCTGAGCAAACATCACATCTGAAGTAGGAGATTCATTTGTCTGCAACCTGTGGGTTATGGATCCGATATCGGATCCGAACCGGCATGGTTTACCAGCTATGGATCCAAGCTCTCAGCTCCTCCCCTCACCCATAATGCCCTGCTCTACCCTCATGACCTCAGATCTCGTTTGCCGCGCATGGTGACCAGATTGTTTTTTCCAGCTCTCCAGCTAAGTGATAGATTCAGTGTTTATATTGTAAAATTTAGTAAAATTTTTGGTTAATTTGTGTGAAAGTGTAGGTTTCCCTCTTGTATTATTACTTTTTTTAGAGTTTAATCTTAAATTTATATCCCTCCCCTCGCTGGTAGCGTAGTGTGTGTGTTGGGCCTGTGAGTGATTTTTGTTTAGTTACTTTACCTTAGTTATAGTAAATTTATTTGTTAGCTTGGGATGTCTGAGCAGCCCAAGGCTATTTTCTCTAAATGCTCCGAGTGTGGCCATAAGCTTTCCCCAGCTGATGGCCACACTCGTGTTAGATGCCTGGGGGTTGAACACCTCACATCTGGATGTTCCATTTGTGCAGGGTTCAACCCCAGGGCATTGAAGGAGCGGAGGTCCAAGCTTGTTTTGGCGGGCCTTTTGCCGCCGGACTCGGCTCCGACCTCCGCTCCTTCGGGGGTAACCATCACCACGGTTATTCCCTCTCCGGCTCCCCCTCCTGGGACTCAACCTCCCGCTTCTGGTTCGGAGGAGAGGGATGCTAGAAAAAGGGACCGGAGGGAGAAGCACCATAAGCGGCGGGCCGAGACCTCTGTTTCGGCCCCGCCAGCCAAGCGGGCTTCTCCCCCGGCTCCATTGTCGGCTGGATCTCCTCCTCCTCGGCTCCGGTCTCCAGTGTGTTTTTCACCGGGACCTGAGGAGGAGGAGACCCGATCTCAGTCAAGGCTATCGAGGAGGCACTCCAGGCCTACCTCGGTAGCCTTGTCGAGATCAACGTACAGCCTATCGGATGCTGATCTGGACCGGATGATGAGAAGGTTCATCCAGGCCCAGATGCAGATGGGAGTGCTCTTGCCCCGGGGAGCTCGACCCCCTTTTTCAAGCCAATTGCTCCTTCTCCGACCCGCTACCCGGGTTCGGAGCAGTTGGAGCCGAGCAGCTTCGGAGCCGGGGGTGGGTCGGCGCCGATAGTACTTGGTACTTCGGATCCGACCCTGCCCTCGAGTGCATCGGATCCGACCTCTCGGAGCCTGGATCCGAGCCTCGGATCCGGGGGGATCAGTGCTCCTTCGGCACCGTCTGTGTCGGAGCGCACTGTCCCTTCGGATCCGAGCGCTTCGGCGCCGGCTCCGATCCACTCTTCGGATCTGAGGGGGAGCCGATTGTCGGATCCTTTGGTCGAGGTCGGCTCCCCTTCGGCCTTTGATGTAGTGGAGAGGGCCCTGTTGAGGGTCTCCGGACCCCCGGCACTTGTTTCGGCTCCGTCCCGCGCTCCCTCTGCACTGGGTCAGGCTTCCACCATCCGGCCTTTGGGACAGCCCGCTTCTGTGCCCCAAGCTGTTACCCTGGAACAGGTTGCTGCTTGCGAGGAGTCCTCTGACAGCCCCCCAGAGGATGTTCCTCGCAAGCATACGTGCAAAAGGAGGCACATTGACTCCCCCGAGTCTCTCACGGAAGACACGGATTTGGAGGAAGGGGAAGGCTCCCCACGATCACCCCCCGAGGATGTCTCATTTGGAGACATCATGGAAATGCTCCGTATAAGGGGGGGGGTGGTCTGCCCCCAAGTCTTCCTCGGACGAGTCCGTGTTCTTGGAGGCATTTGAAGCGGGCCCGTCTACCTCTTGGGTATCCCCCCCTGCCGACCCCCTGGTGGACCTCATTACCACCAGGGCGTGGAAGGAACCGGACACCGTGGAGCCAATCCCTAAGAGGCCGGACAGGATCCTCAGCCCACCGTCTGACCATGCCCATTGGAGTAAGGGGCCTCCGGTAGATGCCATGTTGACGGCGGCGGCCACCAAGAGGGAACTTGCTCAGGAGAGTCCCTCAGTCCATCCCCCGAGTAAGGAGTCTCGGATGATGGACCGCTTGGGGAAGCGGATGTTTAGTTCAGCGACCTTCTCGGTAAGGGCGCTGAACTACCTGGCACATGTTATTAGGATGCAGCGCGATCTCATTAAAGAATACGCTGCATCTCCCCCAGAGTCCATGTCTGAGGAGGACAAAGTGCTGCACTCCACCCGCATGGCCACTCTTAGATCAGTTACCAATACCTCTATGCGGCTACTCTCCCATGCTACGGAAGGCGCCGCTAGAGCCGCAGGGGCAGGTCTAGTCACTAGACGTCAGGCCTGGCTCCGTCATTGCGATTTCTCTGAGCCCTTTAAAGCGTCATTTGCGAACGCCCCCTTTGATGGTTCTGCCCTCTTTGGCAAAACCGTTCGCGACACTTTGACCCAGAGCGAGAAGGACGGGAAGACGCTGTCTGCCGTCGGAATCCGCTTCTCTGCACCCCAGAGGCCCTATTCTAGGAACCAAAAGGGTCAGAAGAAGATGTGGTTCCGGAAGTCGCAGCAATCCCAGCCTGCTCCGGACAACCAGTCCTTCCGTGGCAGAGGAGGACAGGGAGGACGCCGCCCTAGAGGCAGAGGGGCTCCCAGGAACTTCGGGTCCAGAGAACCCTTCTCTGAACGGCCCGCGCAGCAACCCTGAGGGGTTGCCCGGCTGCTCCACTCTGGAGGCAGTCGGGGGACGCTTTTCGGAGCACCTAGCGGCATGGGGGTCCATAACATCAGACCGCTGGGTTCTCCAGATCATATTCAGAGGATACCGCATCCTTTTCGTCACTTACCAAAATTGAAGTCCCTCCCAGACGTTCCACCCGGTCAACGGGAGGCTGCTTTGGCAGAAATTGGCCATCTGCTAAAGAAAAGAGCCATCCAGCCCGTCCCCCCAGACCAGATCGGATCAGGGTTCTACTCCAGGTTCTTTTTAGTGCCAAAAAAGACGGGGATCTAAGACCAATTTTAGACCTTTCTCTCTTGAACCTGGCAGTTCCCAAGGAAAAATTCCGAATGGTCACTCTACAATCTATTCTCCCCCTTCTGGGAGAAAGTCACTGGATGTGTTCCATAGCCCTCAAAGATGCGTACTACCACATCCTAATGGACAGGTGCTCCAGGAGGTTCCTCCGCTTCCGGCTGGGAGCCAGTCACTACCAGTTCCGGGTCCTTCCCTTTGGTCTCACCACAGCCCCCAGGGTGTTCACCAAAGTATTAGCAGTGGTAGCGGCCCACCTGAGGCTTCAGGGGGTGCAGGTCTTTCCCTACCTGGACGACTGGCTCCTTACCGCCCCAACAAGGCATCTACTACTATTGGCGCAAGACTCCTTTCTCCATCTTGCTCCCAATCTGGGCATTACTATAAATACAAAGAAATCCAACCTGGCGCCCACACAGCTCTTAGATTTTATAGGGGCCAGGTTAGACGCAAGGAGTTTAAAAGCCTTCCTCACTGCGGACAGAGTTCAAAATCTGCAGCTCCAGGTGCGGGCCATTCTCCACTCAAGTTCTGTTCTGGCAGAGTTGGTCCTGAGGGCTCTAGGGTCCATGGCGTCTGCTATAGCACTTCTTCCTCTCGCCAGGCTCAATATGCGCATCCTCCAGTGGACTCTCTTAGTACAGTGGTCATACCTTGCTCTTCCTATGCATCATTCCATTGCGATCAGCAAGGCTTGCAAGCGGTCCCTCCTGTGGTGGCTTCACTCCCCAGATCTCCACGGGGGCCGCCCATTTTGTGCTTCTCCCCCTCTCGCCACGGTGACCACGGACGCCTCCCGCCTCGGGTTGGGGGGGGCGTTTTGCGGGCCGGACCGTCCAAGGCACGTGGAACGATTCAGAGACCTTACTGCATATCAACGTTCTAGAGATGAGAGCAGTGCTCTTAGCGTTGCTAGCACTTCAGGACTTTCTTCCCTTGGGAACAATTGCGATTCAATCGGACAACATGTCGGTTGTCTGGTATATCAACAAGCAAGGGGGAACGAGGTCTTACCCTCTTTGTCGAGAAGCCATGAGAGTTTGGGAATGGGCAATCTCCACCAACCGCTTTCTAATAGCAACGCACATTCCGGGTCGGTCCAACATCCTGGCGGACAAGCTCAGTCGCACCATTCTGACCCCTTACGAGTGGTCTCTCAATTTTCAAGTAGCGGAACGCATATTCGCACGGTGGGGAACTCCTTCATGCGATCTTTTTGCCCCTCCTTCAAACACCAAGTGCGACAGTTTTTTCGCTCTGATACCTCCTCCAGGAGGTTCCCCAAGAGACGCTCTGGTGCATGCTTGGCCACCCGGTCTTCTGTATGCTTATCCACCCTTGCCTCTGATGCTCCAAGTTCTTCAGAAAGCCTCTCGGGTGGGTTGCAGAATGATTCTCATTGCTCCATTTTGGCCTCGGCAGATCTGGTTCCCCTTCCTAAGGTCTCATTCAGTGAATCCTCCTTGGATTCTAGATCTCATTCCGGATCTGATATCTCATCCATCCTGCCTATCTCCTCCGAACCTGGACAACCTGAAGCTGACCGCTTGGCTGCTCCAGTTCCACTCTTGATCAGGACTCCCGGTATTTCGTCCCCTGTTAAGGCGATCCTGGTGGCAGCTCATAAACCGTCCACTAGGAAAGTCTACCGCAGCAAGTGGAAACGGTTTTCTTTGTGGGCGGAGCGGCAAGGCCTGAATCCCTTCACAGTTCCTCTCCCTTTAGTGCTTGATTTCTTAACCACTCTTTTTAAAGATGGTGCCAGCAGTTCCACAGTCAAAGTACAACTTGCGGCAATTTCACATTATCACATTGGTCATGACTCTAGTCCACTCATGTCAGCCAAGTTGTGTAAAATTTTCCTTAAGGGTACTTTCCTTCTCAGGCCCCCTGTAAAACAAGTGGTTCCTCCCTGGGACCTTTCCTTAGTTCTCCAGGCCTTGACCGCCCCCCCCTTCGAACCAGCGGCTACGGTAGATCTCAAATTCTTGTCTTTCAAGACTGCCTTTTTAGTAGCCATTACATCGGCCAAGAGAGTTTCAGAGCTCCAAGCATTATCAGCTAAACCTCCTTACTTGGTCTTTCATCCGGACCGTGTTTACCTCAGGACCAACCCGTCCTTTCTTCCTAAAGTAGCTTCTGAAGCAAACATTAATCAATCCATTAACCTCCCTGTTTTCTTTCCTAAATATGAAAACAAAGGTGAATACAAGCTTCACTCCTTAGATGTTCACAGGCAACTTAGATTTTATCTAAACAGAACGGCTGGTCATAGGCAATCCGACCAGTTGTTCATTTCCTTTGCTAAATTTAATTTGGGCAAGCCAATTTCTAAAGTCTCTCTGTCTCGCTGGATTTCACAATGTATCTTATTGGCTTATCAAGCTTCAGGAAGGCCCGCACCGGAGGGTGTACACGCCCATTCAACCCGGTCAGTATCTACCTCGGCAGCCTTTAAGGCTAGGATTCCTGTAGATGATATTTGTGCAGCAGCCACTTGGGCTTCATCTCATACTTTTATTTCCCACTACAAGTTGGATCTTGCATCTAGGGGTAGAGCATCCTTTGGCTCAGCGGTGCTCCGGAATATCCTTCCATGATGGCCGCCCAAGATTCAGGTAGCTGGGGACTCTGTCCCACAGGTTGCAGACAAATGAATCTCCTACTTCAGATTTAGAAGTTATGTACTCACCATAACGTTCCATCTGAGTAGGTGTATTCATTTGTCTGCAACCATCCCGCCCTCCTATCCCCCTGGCCTTTCAGTTTCCTGCATATTATGTGTTACCCTTTTCAGGGTGTTCTTGCTGTTGGCAAACTCGATCTGAGGTCATGAGGGTAGAGCAGGGCATTATGGGTGAGGGGAGGAGCTGAGAGCTTGGATCCATAGCTGGTAAACCATGCCGGTTCGGATCCGATATCGGATCCATAACCCACAGGTTGCAGACAAATGAATACACCTACTCAGATGGAACGTTATGGTGAGTACATAACTTCTAAATCTGTAGTGCTCTTTCCTGGCATGAAACCATACTACTGATCACTAGTCATCACCTCCCTTCTTAACATAGTTTCCACTACTCTTTCCCATAACTTCATGCTGTGACTGATCAGTTTGATCCCTCTGTAGTTACTACAACTCTGCACATCACCCTTATTCTTAAAAATCGGTACCAAAATACTTTTTCTCCATTCCTCGGGCATCCTCTCACTTTCCAAGATTTCATTAAACAATCTAGTTAAAAACTCCACTGCCATTTCACCTAAACACCTCCATGCTTCCACAGGTATGTCATCTGGACCAGCAGCCTTTCCGTTCTTCATCCTCTTCATAGCTATCCTTACTTCCTCCTTGCTAATCCACTGCACTTCATGATTCACTATCCACACATCATCCAACCTTCTCTCCCTCTCATTCTCTTCATTCATCAACCCCTCAAAGTACTCTTTCCATCTGCTCAACACACTCTCCTCGCTTGTGAGTACGTTTCCCTCATTATCCTTTATCTCCCTTACCTACTGCACATCTTTACTAGTTAGAGTGGCTTTAGAGTGAGACTCTATAAATAAGGAGGCGGATAAAACCTTCTGCATGGAAGGTGCAGATGGGCTTGTAGCAAAAAATGATCATTTTCATGTTTGCATGTATTCCTGTATGTGCTCAAGTATAAAGCTAATATATTTGAGGTAATGAGATTTGTGCTGAAATGTACAAGTTTGTGTTCAGAGCTTGTGCATTTTGAGGTAGCATTGTAGACCCTTTGTTAATTGTACATAGATGCAATGTGTGTATATTTTAATTGTTTAACTTTATTAACTGTGTTGTCTGTGTCACAGGAGGTCACTCTTGATTTGAATTACGCATAACTGGTCTGTGGTCGCTAGCTGTATGAAAAGACATTGTGTGAAGCGGGTTTAAATTGGTACCAATATGCATGCCTAGACTGCAAGAAAATCACAGATTAACCTTAGATTGCATAAGCATTTAGAAGTCCCAAAACCTGAAAGTATTTTTAATTCCACTGCATCATAGGTATCCAACTATAGGAACTATGTGTTTTTTATGAAAATAAGTGATGAAGGGGGACATTAACTGCAGAATCTGATTTTTGTCCAGTATTGTGACTTCAAGTAATGTTTGGATACTTGAGCCAAAGTGGTGAACTTCAGCACTAATTTGAATATTCAGAGAGCAAGGGGATTGCAGGGCATTAAGTATATAAACTTAACTCTGTGCAGCACAGTTAAACAGAATGTTCCATGTATAGAAGAAAATCAGTATTCGCAGTCTGAAGCCCCTTAACTCTTACTTCTCCATATTGTGTGTACAAACAGCTATTTTTCTCTGTTTACCTTTACATGTTCGAAGGTCAAATCTTCAAACCCACTGCCGCGAACTGTAAACTGCAAAATTCCAAAATTGCGAAAACTGAAGCGCCGAATTACAAAATGTTGCCCCCTTTTTGACACATGGTAGCACTTGTTTCAGCGGTGGTGCATTTGGAATTGTCAAAATTCGATTATTTTACATTTCGGGAATTTGGCGTTATGGAATTCGCATATCTGGTTCGCAGAAGTGCACGTACGACCATTTGACTTTCAAACATGTAAAGGTAAACCACTTTTCTCAACTAGAATATCTTCACAGGTTACAAAAGACAATACAAAGCAGTTGTATAATAAAGTACGATTTGACATCATAGGCTCAACCAATAAAAAAAAAAAAAAAAACTTCTCTATTTTCAAAGGACTTGGTGGGGGGGGGGGGGTCATCATTATCAGTTTGCATCCTTGCTTCATTGTTTGGCTGCTACACCCAGAGTTTTTACCGAATGTCTTGTACCAGTTAGACCTCACTGCATGACCAAGGGCATTCACATTTACCATTACCAGGAGGACTGACTGATTCAGGCGCCATCTCAGAAGGAATTACAGAAGGCAGTGTAGAACACATCTAGGCTGCTTCAGCAGGCAAGTTTTTCCCTAACAAACAAACAAACAAAAAGGCTGAATTTATGCTCTGCTGTAAGTGGTGCCCTCTTATACACCAACTAGGCAAAAGCTTTCTTACCACAGGAAAAGATGCAGTCCATTTGTCATCATGGTATGCTATGGATACTAGTGTTAATGACCAAGAAGTTCCAGAGCATTCGGGTGACATGATATCCACCATACTCATGGTACTGTTAGTACCACACACAGGCAGTTTCAGTGGTATGTAAAGAATAACTGGAGCCAGCAGTCTGACTCCCTGTGGCATACCATCCCTGCCCTACCCTTTGTAAAGAGAGAGCTGGAATAGTGGATACAAAAAGTCTGAAGAAATGAGAGATGCCATTTAGACCAACAGGGCAGTTGAAGTTCTAGGGAAATGCACAAACATAAGAGATGAATTATTCAGGCTCTCAACCGTCATGACAGTATGGACCCCTGGGGCCCTGCATGTTCTGTCAGGACTGCACTGTAGTCATGTGATACATAAATAAGCATGAAGACATTTAGAATTACCATTTCTGTTGGCTAGTCATGCAGACTTGGGAGCAGGTGCTGGAAAGCAGTTTGCTTCCAGAAACACCCTGTATAACAAATCAGTAGAATTTTATGGCAGATCAGTTAAAAGTTATCCTTCAGCAGGTTCATATGAGTGGATGATAGATAGGCACACACTTTTAAAATTGACAAGTATATACGGTGTATGCTAGAGCTATATTTCTGTTTCTTAGAGCAGCAGGAAACTGGCAAAAATCTGCTCTAGAGCTCAAAGCAAAGGTCTTTTTTTCTATGATTTTCTTCCTGTATTTGTGTTCCCCAAAGCGGTTCAGAAATAGATGAGAGAGGCCTGAAATTATCCTAATTGCATCATCGTGGCAGAGGCAACTGTGGTTCACCCATCTGATTTAGATAACAGGGAGAAGACTATCCTGCTGCTTCACCATATTTTTTTTGGTAGTGTAGGTGATCCCTAACCCCAAACTGTTCACTCTCAGACCAGCTTGAAAGATAAGACTGTGTTAACCCTTTCACCACCTATTTGCCCGGGGATGTACCAAGACTGGTCATGGAAGCTGGAAAGCCAGCTGTAAGGAAATCATACATAGCTAAATAAGAAATCCTTGATCTGGTCCTAAAGGAAGAATCAGCATGCAAAGCAAACATATGTGCCAGTGGTTCTTCAGTATCTGCCCGAGCTCTTCCATTCAGGTTTAGATTATACTTCTGAATGTGAATTTAGCTGTTTCTGCATGTTTGTAAATTCTCCATAGGTGTTCAGCCCTTGTATAACAGTTCCTAAAAAGAGTACTCCATCTGTGGGCCTGCCAGGTTGCGAATGGCCCCAGGTTGGGACCTGAATAAATTTCTTCATTTGGAAAGTAGTTTTCCCAATAACTGTTAATCTGCTGTGACAGTGTATGAGTTACAGGCTGTCTTGGGCCAAGATAATTTTTTGTATTCCTGTAAAGGCAGGTTGACCTTGCACACTATGGCATAAGCCTTTAAAGTGTTTTCTTTTTTTCTTTTTTATTTCTTTGCATTTATTTATCAGGGTAGTACGCTAATCTCAATGGAACATTTGCAGGCATAGCCTGGGTAAAATGTTACTCCTAGACCAAGCTATTCAACTTCTAGTCATCTTCCTAATCCTCAGACTAAGGGCAAAAGGATCCTGTACTACTAGGATGTGCATGGGCAGATGAGTTGCTTAGATAGGAGTAAATTTCTCCAAAATGCCAGCGTAGTTGTGTCCTTTACAGAAAACAAGTAAGGATTGCCAGTGGCAGAATATGAACTTTACTTGTAACACCCATATCAAGTGCTTGTAGTAAAAAAAAAAAAAAATAAAAGCATTCATCAATGACTATTGCAGCTATCTGTCACTACCTTCCCAAAAGAGGTTGGTCTCAGGATATTCTAGAGGCAGCCAAATGGTCCTTTAATACTTGCTTGGAAGCTGGATATGATATTAGGGGAAAGGGTTGGATTTGTTCCAGCTATTCTGAAGGACACCCTCCAGTCCTCATTTTGGGTGGTGAATCTTCTACCCCACCTAGTTTGGATAAGATATGAGTCATCCCTGCAGGTTACTACAGCAACACTGGACAAAGGGCATGGTGCAGTTAAGTAGATAATTTACCATAATTGTAGACAATTCTATGTGGTCACTGTTACATAAAAATATTTCAAGCACTGGCATTAATACTCTCTCACCCTGCCAATATACCAAAGCAGTTGTTCCTATAAGAAGTGTCCAAGCTGTTAAACATATCTAAACTAGTGCTTGCTTTAATGTAATAATTTGGTAGTCTATTCCATGCATTGGCTGCTCTCTGAGGCAATTAGTGCACTTCTTATTCCTATAGAATCTTCTACATAGATTTTCTGATGATTCTCTACTATTTTTGATAACCCCAAATATTTCTAGAGGTACGTGAATAAGGTCTCTTAAATATCTGTACGAGACACAGTACAAGTTCAAATATTTTGGTCTTTCATAATAACTTAAATTTTCATATCCATGGTTGCCTTTGGTACATTTCTGCAATACTCCTTCCTGTTTACTCAGGATTGTTTTCTTATAAGGTTTCAATATTGTTATTCCGTACTCAAGTTTGGGTCTAATGTAGCTAGCAAACAATGAATTCATCATTTCTGATTTCCTATACTTTTATAAATCTTTTTTATACAACCTATAGTTCTATAACCATCATTAACCATTTGGTTGATATGATTAGAAAAATTCAAAGCTGGTTCTACCCGGATACCCAGGTCCTTAAATGAATCTACAGCTTCAATCACTGTGTGCCATATTAGTCATCTTTCAGTTTGTCTCCCAAATCTCATATGCTTAGTTTTTGATGTATTTATCAGCATATTATTCTCCTGTGCCCAAATGGTCAGTTTAGTCAAGTTCTTTTGCAGACATGCCCTGTGAGGGTGGCCTAATGGTTGAGGTGTTTGCCTTACAAACACAAGGTGCTGGGTTTGAGTCTCACAAGGGATAATTGTCTAGGCTTAAAATGGCTCACAAGGGCAGTTAGCTTAGTACTAATCTGTGAATCTATGAATCAGTTAACCCAATTTCAAGTCATCTGCATACAGACTGTAGACTTGTATGTCAGATGATCGAGTTTTCAGAAACTTGAAATTTATATGGATGAGACCATATGATTGAGTTTCCGAAAACTCAAATATAAAAAAAAAAAAAAACACAAGCATCTATTTTTTTTTTTACATGTATAAAGGGGGCAAGCTGCACCCCCCCCCCCCACACCCCCAGCAAATTATATACAACTCCGAGATCACACTACAGTGAAGAAAAGGGTACATTTCCCAAGCTTCGCTGAATTGCAGTCTCCATTCAAAAGCTTTGAGTTTTCAAAAACTTGATCATATGGTCTCAACCATATGAATTTTGAGTTTCTGAAAAATCGATCAGCTGATAGGGATTCAGTTGTAGAACACCTCAGATAAAAAAGATGGCTTTGAAAGATGCAATCTAAACAAGTATGGGCTTTAGAAAGAGCCCTGTGGCTTACCCTGAGTATGTAACCAAGAGTTTAACCTGTCCAGTTTCTGTATGATGCTTGCCATGTCCTAATTGTAAGCCTTGCAGCCATCCATATCATCAAGGGTACATTGCTTAGTTGCTCTAATTTATTAATAAGTGTTTTGTGTATGACCCTATCAAATGCTGAAGTTAAATTTATACAAGTTACATCACAGCACAAATTTTCATTCATAGTAATGTTGTAGAATATCATGTTACAGGTGGTAATAGATCTATTTTCAACATATGTGTACTGTTATATGGTTTCAAGTCCCAACCTTTACAATTCTAACAGTTGTCTAGTTTTACCTTCATTATTTTTTCCATAAAATTAAAGCAGACTTGAGGTTCTGTATGACTCTGGGTTTGTCTTACCTCCATTTCCCTTAGAGAGGTTTCACAAATGCAGGTCTCCAATCTTGAGGAATCTTCACCATATTTATACAAACTAGTAAGTAATACATATGATTTTTGCTAAGTGTTCTCAGATCATTATTACTAATTCCATCTCCTCCCTGTGCTTGCTTTGGATCCAGTTTGCTTAGTGTATTTTTCAATGTGATCTAATTTGATTCCATTTTCTGAGGTTACCTGAATGTCACTAGGACAATTTATTTGTGGAGTCAAACTATTTTGCATAAGATTTTGTAAATATATCTGTAATCTGTTGTGTCTGAGATTAAATTTTAGAATCTGTACCCAGTTTATCAATTTGTATGTCTTTACTCCTTCTACATCTTATGTATTTATAAAATGGTTTCCTATAATGCTCAGTATCTTTAATATAAATTTTCTTCAAAGTTTTATTGATCTTGTCTCACACCATGCTTAATTTGTTTGTCCAAATTGTTTGGTTTATTTTTCAAAGTTCTACTTCAGCCTTATTCCATTTCTTGTATTTCTTGTTTCTCACCTTAATCAAGTATTTTGTTATGGCAATATCCTCCTGACATTGTGTGCACTAGATTGTGGTGATCAACATTTTTTTTTATTTTTTTTTTTCATTCATATAATTTCTCTTTCAAAACTTTCCACATTCTGTCTGAATGCATCACTCCAGTTAGCTTTCAATAGTGACTGTTTTGCTTTTAAATCTATTAATCTTCCATGCATTGGTTGAGATTTCAGTTTGGTAGAATTATCTAGCAACAAATTAGCCTTAATAACCTTGTAATCACTGCACATAAGCGGTAGTAAAACTTGACATGAAGTAAAATAATTTCTTTAGGAGCACAATGTCTAGCATGTTCCATTCCCTAGTATTTTTTTTTTTTTAACAATGTGAAGCAGTTGTTCCAGAACATACATTGTGAATAATTTCCTTACTAATCTTGAGTCAATGTTAATCCAGTCTTTGTGATAAATAAGTACCTAGCCACTATTATTTTCCCTCTTGTGTTTCATGCAAGAAATGTATGAATTCCTCCATAGTTTGAAAGCCACCCGTGGGTGCATTTACTCTGCCAATGAACACACCTGCTCTGGTTCAACAGTAGTGACATCTAACAACTTAGGGCCAGATTCCAAAAGGGTTGCTCTCACTGTGGTCACTTACAGCGAGAACAAGTCTTTTGGAATCTAGCCCTTAATATCTTTATTTTTAAACATTAGCTATGCCTTAACAGTCATATTTCCCCAAAACTCCAGGTGTCATGTCCACACACAAACCCCATTTCTTTTCTTTATTTAATAACATAACATCTTCCAAACAAATGATGTCAACAGTTTGTTGTCAATAATCACTTAATCTCATTCTTATTGCTGTTTACATTTAAACTGCCAAGTTATATTTTCCCCCCTTTGCATTTTTTTAGTTTTTTTCTTACCCTTGCCCCAGTAATTACTCCAGCTTTCATATCCTCACCAACATCTTTCATCCTGTCTTGGTACAGTATTCATATTCAAAACAACATTAAATTAACTTTTGACATTTTTCAGTTGCATTTTCTGCAATATTATCAACATCTCCTCAAGTGTTCATGACACACACATTTGTCTTGATAGAGAGTAGATGAAAATAGTCATGTGTAGTTTTCATTTCTTCCCTTTCGGCTCTTCCCTTCCCCATCGTCATTCATAAGTTCACAGTCAAACCAGAAATGTCTACCTTTACCACGTTTCCTGAATATAATTTTAGTCTTGTATTCAGTGGCCAAGCTCCTCCATATAAAGCATTCACCTTTAAATAACATGCCTGTATTAAATGTGTATTTGCACTTCAAAAATGGTTTGGGTTGAACCCAATATTTAACCATAGCCTTTTTATCATTAATAATTGGAACATTAGAAAGATGATTTGTTTTGCCTTCATAAACATCTAATAAAGTCCAAACTTCACATAGTCCATTCCAAAGCTTACCATCATCTAATATTTTATTGAAAGTCAAACACTTTTAAACAGTTCTGTTCAGTAAAGTCCCTTAATTCATGTTCAGTCATTTCTGTAGTCCTTAATTGCACTATTTTCTTTTGTTCTGCTTGACATCATGTAATATCTCCAGTGAGAATAAAATTTATTTTTATCATAGTCAGGAACTTTTTTGTTAAAGAAAAAAGATTCATCAGTTACTTCACAAAAAAGGCTCCAACCCAAAGTGGATTAAAGCCTTGATATCTGTGAGTGAGAAACTTCATGGAGCAGTGACTTCATCCCAAATAAGATACTTGTTCATAGCCATTATAAGCACCACTGGTCTTTCTTTTTGACCTCTCAGGAGTACTGTCTTTTTGTACCTCCAAATACCCAGTTTCTGTAGCAGCATCTGTTTTGGCACTTATGAATCATTTTCTGACATAGACATAATTTTATTTATTTGTTCACCAACTATTTGCTCTTGCGAACACTTTGAACTCTGAGGCAAAAGCACCATTCTCTGAACATGCTTTTCTCTCCAGTTTCTTTCTCTTTTATTAAATGCTGCAAAACTTCGAGCCACTCTGGTGGCATGGAGGGATAAAGCCCTGACTACTGTCCAGCCAACCAGGATTCAATTAGTGACTCAAATTCCTGATAGAGTGACAAGGGAGGGATGAGTGAACCTATCTTAGGGGAGCAGTTACATGGGTTCTCCTTGCAGCAGTCCCTGATGGGCACTGGAGACTTTGCACTGGAGGGCATAGTCCAAGAAGGTGAAAGGATGGTGGGTGTTACTGAGCTGTTGTGGAGGTGGGGCATTACACCACATGTCTCCATTGCATACCCAACCCTTGGATGTAACTGTGGTACTACAGTGGGAAGTGAGGAGTAATGGGGGGTGTACCCAAAGTGCAAAATCCCTCTGTAAATGGTAACAGCCAAGACCACCCCCCGGTATCATGACCTGCCCCAGCTACTTCAGAGCAAGTGTGGGGGGAGAAAGAAGCTGGTTCACTGGTGTGGATGTTGGGTTACTGGTTGGAAGGCTGTAGGGATAGAGAAGGGAGCATTTCAAAAAGTTATTTTTCCTGATCATCTTCAAAAACAATAGCTTGTTTCAGATAAATCCTGACCAAGAGCTTTTGTATTATCCACTGCATTTTCTTTCAAGATCGCAGCAGCTCCATCCACAGAAGCACCTCTGTCCATCACCTTCCACTTACAACAACCCTCTGGATACACCCACAGGAAAAGAGTAAAGGAAGTTCTCCAGTGCCTTGGCCAAATTTCTCAAAGTTAGTACGAGTATCATGTTGGTCTCCCCTGAAAAGAGGTCATTGCCTTGTAGGAGTAACCCAGTCAACAAAGGTTAAATAAAATAAACTGTTAAAAGGCCTTCCATTTGAGCTGTTGTGCTTCGCCATCAAGAAACATGGTAGTTTGAAAGTGTTGCTAAAGGCTAGTAAACCACATTTGTGGCTGTGTTAAGCATATCTGTGCAGTGACCAGTTTGTCTTGAGTTCACACATTCAGCAATCATTTTTTTGAGTGGTTTGTGATTCCAGGAAGCTGGCCTCCTTTGGATTTCTTTCTGTTTTACTACTATGATCCACACCCTTGCCTTTCTTTTGATCTTACTGCACTCCTGTGCTCCTAGAATTTTAATTTTTATTGCTTGGAAATCTGCCCAACTGTTAACCACTGCAGACCTTTTCCTAAGTGGATTTAGTAGTTATGTGCTAATTGTAGCCATTTCTTTACATGCAGGCTTTCTGAAGGGGTTTACTCATTCTCTTACCACTGCATTGTGTTTGACCATGTCATTCAATGTCTGCCAGTGGATTTCCTGCAAGACAGGCAAGTGTATATTTTTTTAGAATCTGTCTTTTCATACAGCGTGTGCTTACTTGGTGGATGTGGACCCAACAGAATAGGACATTGCCTAAGCGCATACTCCCATCCTAAGGTGTGATGTCATGATGCAGGCAAGCTACTAGTGTACATATATTGGGTGAGGAGTCAGAAATTTGAGTTGTGGATGTCGTAATAGAAAGTGCCAGTTGCTCATTGCAGATGGTCTTGCCACGTATGAGTTTTTTTTAAACATTTTTGCCTCTGTCTGCCAGTCACCATCCTCCTCCTAGCCAGTCTGCCTCTTCATTCTCCTTCTCTAAGGTGAGGGATTGTTGTCAGGGTGTCATCATTAAAGCAGCTGTCAAGGGTGTTTCAGATTCTTCTGTTAGCCGTGCATTCCCTGTGAATTTGCATTTGTGAAAGGACATGTGATGTGCTGGGTACTCTGGTCATCCCTCCACTTTAGGTGGCTTATAGACTGTGCGTTGGTTGCCTGGTCAGTGAGAGGCATATGCTCTTCTACACACGCCTACCTTTTTGAATTGGAATAGCTGACAACTCACAATGGTGTGAGCCTGCCGGGCATCTTTTATAAGCAATCACCCATCAACTAGTAGGCGTCACAAATGAGACAGAGCCTAACTGCCCCTTTTCTCTCTAGGGTGAGTGAGGTGGCACGAGCCATTTAAGCTCGTTCTTCCCCATGTGGCCTTCCAGCATCCATGCTTACTAGATGAACACTGGTGTCCGAGTCATAGTCAGGGCTTCTGTGCATGAGGAATGGTACCTTATTAATTTTTTGATTCCCCAGTGGGATTGTATTGCTAGTGTGATGGATGGCAGACCTGAGTTCACAATGACTGAGAACCATTGCAGAAAGCAATTAGGCAGTTATCCATGGGGGGAGGGTGGCAGTTCCCCGATTTCACATTGGCTTGCTGAACCATTGCAAACGACCAGTGGATGATCCTGTCTAACTCCCGCCATGTTCTAGAGTTTATTGGTCCTTTCTTAGAAAGAGCTTCATTAGCAAATCATTCAATTTCACAGATCTTTGGAAAGAACTAAGTTGTACTTTTCACAGGACTGTGGAATCGGCCATGGTGCACAAAGCTTGAGGTTTTACTCCATTTTCTTTCTTTCTTCCTATTCTTGAAAGGAGTGGACAAGTCCCCCCCCCCCCCCCCCATTCTGGATTTTCGCTTCTTGAACCAGCATGTCATGTTTCCTTGTACAAATGTCTCTGTATGATGATGCTGTGTGATGGATTCCTTTTGTCACATTAGTCAATGTAGATGATGATTTCATTTACCAGTGTGGTCATCACTTCCTGTACAAAGTACTGCCACTTGGACATTCTTCAGCACTGAGGGTCTTCCCCAAGGGTGTTGACCATGGTGGTCAAAGCCTTGAAGGGAAAGCGCCTCCTGGTGGTGGTCGAAGCCTTCTAGGTGAAGAGCCTACTAATATTCTTTTGTCTAGAAGAATGGCTTTTATTGGCCTAGTCCAAAGACACTTGCAGTAGCACTTCTCTATGTATTCTGTAGGGAAGAGTAAATTGAAGGAGTTGTCTTTGACAACAGCTTAGATGAGGCCCTTTATTGCAGTGGAGCTGGACAGTTTCCAGTACTTATTTCTGCCCTTGGCGAAGGCATGAAACGTCATGGTTCTGGCATCAAGGGTGAGGACATTATTCTGGTTCCAGACCAAGACTCTCTGCTTCTGGGCTTGAGGGCAGGTACATCCTTAATTCTGCATTTTTTTCATGCTTGAATATTCACCTGTTGCAGTAGACTGTAAGATGCAAGTGGCTGCAGAGAGAGACACTGTGCACACATGGACCTATATTAGAGCCTTTTGCTAGGTTTTGTGGACCATTACAAACCAGCCTCTTGGTGAGTCTTCCTATTTGGCAGATGTATTCTGCAGATATTTGTGTCTACAAAGTTAAAAGGCCTACCTCATATGTTAGGTGGTACTAGCAGTGTGGACACTTTGGAAAAAGATCTGCATGTCACAGCTTAGAGCAGTATTCTTGACTTTGAATGACTTTGTAAATAGATGCTTCCAGGTTGTATTCTTATCTGGTAAGACGGTCCATAGTGTGGTGTACAAGTAGGGGACACAATGTCATTGTGCTGTAGATGGGGATAGGATTCTGTCAGTTGTTAATTTATCTGGTAGTGTTAAGTAAATTGGTGTACCAAACCTAGTCCCCAGTCCTTCTCCTGGAGCTCTGAAATTATGATGTGCCTAGTTGTGGTTGTTTGGAGATGTGGTATTTTGGTAATTTCAGGAATATGGCCACCCCCTTCTGCTCAGTATGGGGGGGGGGGGGCAGAAGGATGGCAGAATTGGAAACCGTCTCCATTAATCTAAAAGTTTATGTACACTTCCACTCTGATTTATAGTGTCATCTTAAAGTTCAGAGCAGACAGGCCAGTGCTACTTCTGCATTACTCCATGGTGGCAAAGTAATGTAGGATATCAGTTTGTAAGGTCCTTGCAGTATAGAAAACCCTTCAGGTTATTGCTGACTTTTCCCTTACTGCCAGAGGTCTAATATGTTAGACCTCTTAATCCAATTCCACTAGACTTGCCATTGGGATTTCAGACGTGATGGAAGGTACATGAAGTTCCTCTACTTGGCAAGTTTTTGCTGCCAATTGGCAACTGGTCTGAGTTTGTGTAGAGTGATACCATATTCTGCCTTGTTTGGTGTTGGTTATTCTACAGCCATACTGCATGTGTCAGCTATTTCTGTAAACCATGACCTTGTGAAAGGCAGGTATGTACTCTCTCTATGGGTTGTCAAGCTATTCTGTAAGGGGTTGCTTCATCTCCATCCTCTCTTTGAGGAATGCATCCCCTTCTTGGAGCCCAAACTTCATGATAGGCAGGCTTGACGTGTAAATAGTTTTCATGGCGGAAATCATCCCCTTGAGGCACATTCAACATCCCTGACATTTAAGGCCTTGGTAATTAGATGACTGTAATTGCTATATTTGGTCACTCATCAGGATGAACCTTCACTTTTCCTGAATGTGGTTTCAGAGGTTTACTTGAACAAGGTTTTTGCTTACTTTTCTTGCTAGGCTTGCTGTTGAGACATCAGTAATAGATACTGTCTTATGCAATCACAAGTATGCTTTTTGCCCCAGAAGTTAGAGGTTGCAGTGTTCCAGGGATGTCTTCTTTCCCTGAAATGCAGTGATCTGAGTAGATAGGTCCGAGTAACATGGGATGTTCATCCTTAGATCAGTGTTGCAGTATTGCTTATTTATGGGATATATTCTGCTAAGGATGTCATACATTTCAGGATTGTACAAAAGCTTAGGCACTTTACTGTTACCCCATACATCCAGCCTGTGACATACGCATAAGACTACATGCTGAACTTAAGGGATATACAGGTGTGAAAATCTTCTGAACTTCGTGCCAGTCCATGAAGGAAGACTTCATTCCTGTTGTGGCCTGTCTGCCTAACACACTGATGTCCTTCCATTTCACTGTTGTAGTATTCATTACATTAGAGATCCCTTGCCAAGGGTGGCCTGACATCCGGCTGGTTTACCAAAGCCTTAGGTTGCTCCATGTATATAACACACATTATCCTCACTTAGCATAGGACATAAAGGTGACGTCCGGACGTACCATCCTCAGAACTTCTTTGCCGCCAGTCATAGCACCATCTCTTGATCATCTGTCTGAATGCCTGTTCTGTTGCTGGTTCACAAAGCTGTTGCAGAGAAGTGCCCTGTTGAGGTTCTTTTTTAGTCATCTTTCTTTTATTGTTGCTTGTGGGGTTTTATATCATTCAAGAAGGGTAAATGCCAGTGTGGGAGACAGATTCACCATGAAGACCACCATGAACAGTGTCCGTTTTACCTTGGCTCTTCACGTGAACGTACATCTCGTTCCATCTGTCAGGCCTTTGTACCTAAAACCCTTTGTAGTAGACTTTCTTCTTTGATGCTTTATCTTGAAAACCAGCGTCTGATGAAGGACACTATGGAGGGAACTTTCCTGTCTGGGGGGCAGCTGTTTGAAGAAGGCCAAGAAGCCTAGGTCAGAATCTTCTGCGGTTTAGCCTTCGCTGGATGTCTCTCCTGAGATGAGTGGATGCCTGGAGGTTCACCCGGTTTTATCGTTGAATTCCTCCGCCGCAACTAAGTTGGGGGCCAGAGGAGATACGACTTTAAGCACGCCCGATGAGGCATTGCAGACGTCCACTTCGAACGTACAAGGGGAACCACGACTGATGATCTCTAAGGGGCCTAAGGATGTTTCTCAAATATTCAGAGATGATGCCCGTACTACCATCATTGAATGCTGTCCTGGGTCAGAGCCTTCCAGATTTTATAAAGCAGATGTCCCTTTGAAGAAAAAGCAAAAGCCTGAACATATTACTCCTGCTTCTAAGGATCCACAGAGTGAATGGCAGTCCTTCACTCAGGGCTTTAGTGCTTTGGCATTGAAACCACCTCAGGTAGTTTCTGTTCCAGCCCCCCTTGGACCTCTATTCCTCTAAAAAGGCCCAGGGAGGAGGATTCCTCTCAGGAGGAGCTGGATTTGGATGAGGAATCCCTTGATTACTCTTCACAGGTTCTCTCTCCTTTGGTCTATGGATCAGAGGAAGATGAAGAATGTACCAGTCCTGATGCTCTCTTTTAAGAGATTTCTTTTGCGGACGTGATCTGCAGGATCATGGAGTTCTTTAAATGGAATTGTGCTCTAGTTTCCAAGGTACATAAAAGGTGGTATGAGTTGCTGCAGGTGGAGTCTCTTAAACCTTCTGCTGTTCTTCCTGTTTTAGCTGCCTTGTTGGATGCATTTTCCAATGCTTCTAAGGCTCCGGACTCTGTCCCCTGCTCCCAAGAAACTTGGTAGATACTGTAGGGTGCCTGAGGACTGTAAATGTTTGTACAAGTGTCTTTCTGCTGACTCATCAGTGGTGTCTGTAGCTTCTGACAAGCCCTCTCAATTGCTTTCTTCTCCCAAGTTCCTGCCCTCTGATAAATATAGCAGGACCAGGGAAAGGCTAGGCAAGAAAGTTTGCTACCCTGGCTTTTTAGGGCTGTTAATTATCAGATGCATATGTCCAGGTATTTGTTGGCTGTCCTATCCCAAGTCTGTTGGGTTATTTCTGATCTTCCAGACTCCAAGGGTAAAATTTCTGCCCTTTCCCTGTTAGGGACTGCATCCTAGGTGGCTCATCATTCTATCAGGTGTAGTTATGATGCAGCAGATGCTTCTTCTAGAGCTGCTGCTTTTGGGTCAGTGATGAGGAGGTATTCTTGGCTTCAGATTCAAGCTTTGACTGCTGATATTAAAGCTAAGTTGATGGATGCCTTACTTGCTAATAAACATTTGTTTGAAGTAGCTGCAGCTGTGTTTGTTTCTTCAGGATAAGTTTTTACAGGAACTTAAACATATGTTTGTTTCTCCTGTACCCAAATTTCAGAGAAACTACCTCAATAAGCCAGTCTGTTTGCGGGCAATCTCGTCCTCTTCTTAAGACTAAAAAGTTTCGCAAGTGGGTGGCTCCTGCTAAGACTATTCAGACTTCTGTGCTTTAGAAGTCTCCTTTTGCAGAAAAGCCAGGTGCTGTCTGACTATCCTTTTATTCCCAATAACTTTCTCTTAACCTGTCTCTCTTCCTGCTTGGCTACAGATTATTCAGGAATCCTTGGTCCTGTCCATTTTTCACCAGGGATATTTCTGAAAATCACTTCCTCCTTTTATGGATACGACTCAGCCCCCTCCGGAACAACCATCTTTCTTTCCAGGGGTGCTTTGAGATCTTTTGACTTGGGGTACTATTCAAGAGGTGCCCATGTCGTCTCAAAGGGTGAGGGGGGTTACTCCAGGATGTTTCTATTGCCCAGGAAAGAGAGTACCTGGAGACCAATTCTAGACCTCTATCATCTAAACACTTTTCTGAAGGTGGGCTCCTTTCAAATGTTGTCCCCTTCAGACTTGGTTCCCTCTTCTACTTCCTTAGGCTTATATGGTGTCTCTAGATCTTAAACATGCTTATTTCCATATTCCAATTCAGCCCCTTTTCAGGAAATTTTTACGTTTCTCTGCTTCCTGGCATTTTCAGTTCTCTGCTTTGGCCTTTCTACTGCCCCAAGGGAATTCACCAAATGCCACACTCATGTGATTGCTTTTTGCAGGATTCAGGGGATCCAAGTAGGATTCAGGGGATCCAAGTATTTCCTTACTTGGACAACGTTCTTTTTCTGGCATCCTCTCCAGAGATACTATTGCAAAAAATCTTCATTTTGCCATTTCTCTTCTGTAAAGCCCAGGCTTCATGATAAACTTCAAAAAGTCTATTCTGACTCCTCCTCAAGACCATTTTTTTTCTGGGGTGTAGGATACAGACTTGTGCCTATGCTGGCATCTCTGCCTCCTCCCAAGGCCTTAACACTCATTTCCTTTTTTCCAACTCTTCTTCCTCTGGCCTCTATAACAGCCAGTGAATTTCTGAGAGCTCTGGGGTTCATGGAATACACCATCCCAATTCTCCCTTTGGCCAACCTCCACATGAGAAAGTTTCAGTGGTTTCTAAAGTCAGTTTGGCTTCAACATGCTCATCACCTAGAATTTGTAGTTCCTCTTCTACCATGTCTCAAGAAGGAACTTAACTGGTGGATCCAGCAGTTGTCTCTAAAACCAGGGGTCCCTTTTTCTCCCCCTGTTCCCTCTCTGGAGCTGTTCACAGATGCTTCAGAAGTGGGAATGGGGAGCAGCTTTAGTCTCCCTAAAGGTGCAGGGATTGTGGTCACATCTTAACAGAGCACACCAGTGTCAAAGAGATGAGCTCTTCTGCTGGTACTTCAGGCATTTCATCCTCTTTTCTCCCCAGGTCCTCTTATAGGATCATAGGAGGTTACTAGGCTAATGGACCCAGGACCCTAGCCAAGTTTAACCCATGTTCCCAAGGGTGTCTGGTTCAAGCAGACATTAAAATCAATACCTATTGCCGCTATGCAGGAGGGACACAGGTGGTACCCCCGGGTGAATTTCCGGTTACCCATCCAGTCGTCCAAATTATGCTTCAGTAGAGCCAACGAGAGGCTTTAACATAAATAGGAAGCTTGTTCCAAAGGTGGGGCAACCTCTGTGAGACAAATCTGTCTCTCCAAGTTTTGTTGATGTCACAAACCAGGTTATGGTCCTTTGAGCAAGTGACCCGTGTGCCACTTGTGTTGCGAATGTGCAACATTTCCATTAAAGGTAGGTCAGAGATTGCTTATAAGCAAGGTACAGGTCACCTCTGAGCAGTCTGCACGAGAGTAAAGTGACAATGATTTCTGTTTGTCCGCATAAGACAGATCTTGAAGACCCTGAATTTTCTTTGTAAGGAACCCTTGTGGTCTCTCCAGTTGCTGCCGGTGTTTGGAAAGGAACATACCAAAGGGAACATTGTACTGTATTGTTGGCCTGATGAGGGAAGAGTACGGGGGGGGTTATAACCTCTCTTCTGGAGGCATTGCCCTTAGTTATGAGATGAGCAATATAAAATGCTCTTCTTACCACTGTAGAGACATGGTGGTGGAAGTTAAAGTTGCTGTCAACCTGTGTGCCCAGATCTCTCACCACTGACTGTGTGCTTAGGGTGTTGCTATGATGTGGTAGTTTGCAGGGATATCACCCTTGCCAAAGGGGGATGATGATGATGATGCATTTTTTTGCATTAAGTTTAAGACCATGACTTTGGCACCAGTCATTAGTCTGCATAAGATCTTCTTGCTGGATGTTGACATTGCTAGGGGTTTCAATGATTGCTCCCAGTTTGCAGTCATCAGCAAACTTTGTCAGCCACAGTCCTATAGTTTTACTGTGTACTTCATACTAGTAGATTCCAAATAGTAGGGGTCCCAGAACCGATTCTTGTGAACACCACTGGTTACGAGTCTGCTGGAGGAGGTAGAGTCCCCTATTTCGACTGAATGAGTTCCATCAGTGAGCCAGTTTGTAACCCACCTGACCATATATGGGTTGATACACAGCTGAGTGAGTTATCAATGATGCCTGAGTGGAGGATTGTGTCAAAGGCCTTGGCTAAGTCTAGGTAGGCCATATGCACAGATTTGCCTTTGTCTAGTGCTTTGGTGACTTTCTCGAAGAAGTCCACCACCAAGTTTAACAAGCATCATCTCCCCCTGACAAAGCCAAACTGAGTGGTGTCAAGAGTTTGGAGGTTTCCTCTCTCTTTGTTAATAAGAATCATAATGATTCATTCCATAGCCTTGCAGATAAGGCTGTTCAGGCTAATAGGTCTATAGTTCCTGGGTCTGTTTATACACCCCCTTTGTGCAAAGATATGACTGTAGCTATTCTCCATTCTGCTGTGACAAAGCCAGTGCTTAGGCTATGATTGAAGAGTGTGCCCAATGGTGATGCATGCTAATTCTTGTTTTGACCCATGTAGAACACAGCCCGGATGTTGTCTGGTCCCATAGAGGCTGTATTTTTGGCCTTGGAGTGGGTGTTTAAGACCTGCCATTAAGTATGAGTTCAGCGCAAATCTAGCCTTACCTTTGAGGTTATGGATGTAACTAAAGAATGTCTTGTGGTTATCCTTAGTTAGGGAAACTAATTTGGATTCGTAGTTAGCTTTGGAAGACTACACTAGGAGTCTTGTTTAAGTTGGGGAGGGAGTGTTTCCAGTTTTTAGACCGTTCCTTCCTACTCCTAGACAGCAATTTCTTTCTCCAATTGTATAGCCTGTTAGGCAGTTGGTCCACTAGGCAGGTTTGTTTTTCCTTAAAGATCTTGCTCTGGTTCTGTTAGATATGACAGAGTCAATGCAATTGTACATGTGCTCGTATAAAGCATTAGTGTACAACTCAGCATAGGTGTCTGTTCCATCAGTCAGAGGAGGAGCTATGAATCTATTTATTCTGTCAAGTAAGTGGTTGTAATTGGCCTTGGAGAACTTTAGTCTAGTTGTTGCTGGGTGGGGGGGGGTCTTGTTACAGTTACTCCTGACCACATATCAGTCTGACTAGGTCTTACCAGGGATGTCCACACACTGTGGGTGGTGTAGCAGTCCCCCATGTTGGTAAGCACCAGATCCAGGATGTTTGAAATCCTTGTGGGCTTCAACCAGCTGGTCGAGGGCATTGGGGTTAACGAAGTCCAGGAACCATTGGGCAAGTGAGTTAGAGTACGTATAATTTACCCAGACAATAGAAGGATAAAGTCACCCACAACCAGAGTGTTTGATTGTATCTCGACTGGCACAAGTAGATCCAAATATGCTGAGTGGATGTCCTGATTCATGGAGGGAGTCCTATAGTTGGCAATAACTTGAAGGAGGGGTCTTGCTTGCAGTCAATTGCATCTGAAGTAATTCAAGGGAATCATGCTGTTTAACCAATCTAGAGGTGTATTTATCTCTGAATATTGATACACCACCATCTTTAGTTCTCATGCCTTCAGTTTGTGGTCTGAACGTATGGAAGGAAATGTAACCTGGTATAGTTGGGGTGCTCTCCGCAGCCTTAAACCTGGTTTCAGTGACTGCACAAATTTCAACATCTTCTAAGGTGAGGACCGCTTCCAGTGAGTACAGTTTCTGGTTTAGACTTCTAGTGTTTAGCAGCATATCTTTGCGGTTGTTTTTAGAGGGTATTTTTACATTTGGAATTTTGTTCTTGTGACATTACCTAAAAATGGTACTATGGAGGTAGCAAGAGCCTTGGCCAGTAACTAAAATTACAAACTAAACAATGTCGCAAACCAATAAAATAAATGAGCAGTTCAACAACAATCCAACGAACACGGCAGATAATCCAAAAATTTATTACAAATCCAGTAAGCGCTTTCAGCCGTGCATCCAGCCTTCTTCAGACCAAAATTACAGGGGTGACAGATGAAGACCATCTCTGGCAAAGCATCGAGGTATGTCAACCATGTCTTCCCAGGCTGAGAGATACTAGCTTCCCTTTGAATGACACCAGAAACTAAGCCAGTTGTTGAAGTCAGTCATTTTTGTTTGTATTTAGGTATCATCCTAGGTGAAGGTAAAATGCTTCTTAAGGCTATGGACATACCTGCTTGAGACACAATAATAGTCCATTGAGGTATGTCTCAAGTCGTTCACACCAACATGGACTGTGACGGAGTCATAACAGTGCCTGTTGAGACATGAGTGTGTGTGTGTGATGTGGCAGATCCTGGCACCTGACAGCTGACCATGACTTTTTCCTTATCCAGCCTGGTGAGAGGGACATCTGTGTGTCTCACAACTGAGTTGCCTATGACTAAGGTGTTTGTTTTTGTGTTATGCCTAAGGGACGTGACTGGTGTGCGATACGTTATGTATACTATGTTCTGCAGAAGATGTCTTATGTGAATTGTGCTTGTTTGGGAGGTCTTTGAAATTAGGTAAGCTTCTGGTAAGGACCTCCGCATATGTAGGTTTATGTTTTGGTTTGGGAGGTGCAGGAAGTGAGGTGTGAATGCTGTCAACCTGCTTTAGTATCAGATGAACTGACTGGTGAGCGAGCGAACCTGGATTCTAGGTTCTTGATATATCTCTGTCACAAAATGAATATATGTGGACTAGAAGTGGATTGTCCGTGTACATGAAGCAATTGCTATATTGCCTCAGGGTGCCCATATTGACCAGGTAGGTTGGAGAAACTGTTGGAAATTGTCTGTCCATATTGATAGGTAAGTTGATGTGGTTAAAAAACAGGGAAAGGATAGGAAGGACCAAGTAAAGTAGAGGACATGAGAAGCGGACAAAAAAATTGGAAGGGCTAGTGGGTAGTATCTGCATTGGTACCTCAGGAGCTTTGCTGAGTGTATCACCTGTCAGTGAGGGACAATTGCGAGACCTCACAGATGGAGCACCGGCAGAGTAATAAAGGAAAATTTACAGGCAGAAATATTTACATCTATAACTGCCAATGATGCCCACTGCTACTCAGCAATGAGCGATGCCCAAAAGCGGTGCTTGTGTAGCAAACGAGAGCAAACTGATTTAACCAAATTAACTAATAAAAAAGCTCAAAAGTGAGCCCTGTTCCAGTAACCATCAATCAGATGAGTACTAAGTGCACACTCCTGCCACTAGGGTGCAAGGAGGGACCCTCTTCAACAAACGATGGCCTGGTTTAGTGCTCAGGTTGTACAAACAGAGCTAGATTCATCAGGTCTGAATCTTGTTTGTGCTACAGCAAAGTGCAACAATTTCAGAAAAAAATAGTTAAAATAAACAATGTTATGGTAAAAATGCAGTTCAAAAGGGCAGTATACAGTGAAAAATGTTACTTAAGTTTGGCAGAGATCAGCAGATGTCTGGAACTGATCAGATAAATATAGCAGAGCAGTAGCTGGTTGCCAAACTCTGTGGAGCTTTGCTAAAACGAGTGCAAACGCGATGCTTATGTAGCAGACAATACCACAGTGATGTGGTATATAAACAAGTGGGGGGGACGAGATCTTGTCTTTCCTGGCTGGCAGTCTTAGTGTGGGATCTTGCTATCCAGTATTAAGTGATTCCTCAGGCAGTATTCATTCCCTCAGGTCAAAACATTGTGGCAGAGACACTCTGAGCAGGTCCTTAACTCAATCCCATGAATAGATGCTTCAAAGGGATGTGTTTTCTGGGCATTGTCCACCTTTGGGTACTCATCAGCTAGATCTTTTTGCCTCACCTCTGAACAGACAACTTCCTCTAGTTTGTACCAGAGTACCAGGTCCTCTGGTTTGGAAGATGGATGCCCTATTGTTTTCTTGAAAGGGGGATGTTTCTTTACTCTTTCCCTCCCATTCCCCTTATTCCAAAAGTCCTGTTCAGAATTCACCAGGATGATCCCAAAATCTTGTTGGTGACTCCCTTTTAGTCGACACAGCATTGCTTCACTCTTCTGCATTTAACCAAGGCAATAATCACAAGCTACCTCACAGGGTGGACCTACTCACAGGACAAAGGGATCTGTCATCCATCCCCACCTGTCCCCACTCTTCAGTTGACACTGTGGGTGATAGGATTTTGATTGCACATAGACTACTTTTTTCTGAGGATGTGCTTAGGGTCTTGTAGGAGGCCAGGAAACCCAATGCTAGGAAATCCTACTTTTTCCAAATGGAAGAGGTTTTCTGTTTGGTGTCTTTCTTGTAACCTGGATCCATTTTCTGTGGACATTCCTTTGGTTCTCTATCTGTGTGAATTGCTTAATGCTTGATTGGCTTATTCTTCTTTTAAGACCCACTTGTCAGCTCTCTCTGATTGTTTGCCTTTATCTCCTCCTTTATTTTCTGGATTTGAAGGTAAACAATTCCTTAACGCCATCCTTCATATTAGGCCTCCCGGGAAGCCTGTTCCTTCTCCCTGGGATTTTAATTTTGTTTTGGAAAAATTGGCCCGGGCTCCTTTTGAGGCTTCAGCTTCCTTGCAACACTGCACATTTGTTGGCCCTTGCTTCTGACAGACAGGTGTCTGTGCTTCAAGCCCTTATGGCTTGTCCTCCTCTTTTGGTGTTTCATAAAGACCAGGGTGTCCTTGCATACTTAGCCTGCTGTTATTTGCCCAGTTTTTTCCCTTCTCTGCAGTCTGGCCCTGAGAACGTGCTGCACACGTTGGATATGCATAGACAGCTTAAGTTTTATTTGGATAAGACTATTAGGAAATCTGATCAACTTTGTTTCCTTTCATCCTAGATCCTTAGGATTAGCTGTATCCAAGCAAACTATTTCTTCTTGGATTTCAAAAGCTATTTCTTTCTCTTATTCCTTTCATGGTAGGAGCCTTCCTTATTCTGTTAAGGCTCATTCTACTAGAGCTGTGGCTTCTTCTGGTGATTTTTTCCAAGGGTTTGGATACTATCTCTATTCTTGAGGCAGCAACATGGTCTTCTGTGCATACATTTGTCAAGCACTACAAGTTAGATGGTATCTCCAGAGCTAAAGATGATTTTGCTAGGGCCATTCTTCCTGGTTTTCTAGAGGGCCGTGCTTGCCCTTCTTCCTAACAAGTTTCTTCCTGTGCTTTGGCACTCCTCCTAATGTAATGAATACTGCAACAGTGAAATAGGACATAGTACAGTTATGTAAAATCTTACCATATAGGTAGATGTCCTTCTCTACACTGTTGCAGTATTCACTCCCTCCCACCTCCCCCTCGTCATTTGGTCTTCTGGATGTGCTGGTTACCTCTTTTTTTTTTTTTTTTTTTTTCTCTCCTTGGGCTGGCTTTTCTACTGGGGCTGTCAGTTCTGAGGATGGTACATCCATATGTCACCTTTATGCTATATGCTACTCGAGGAGCATACATGTGACATACAGTGTATCCTAAAGCAACCTAAGGATTTGGTATACTGGCTAGATGTCGGACCGCCCTTGGCAGGGGATCCCTAATGTGATGAATACTGCAACAGTGAAGAGAAGGCCATCTACCATCACGGTAAGATTTTACACAACTGTACTTTCCATCTGCAGTTATTGTGGGTACCTGAATACCCTGTTGAAGACTCTTCCTGTTTTAAGGAAAACTATTAAATGTCATCTAAGAAAGGGAAATGTGACTGAGGTAGACAGATCCCTTAAAAGTATAAGCATTCTTAAAGTCTTTTTTGCCTAAGCCCAGAACATAATTTGTGTTTAATTTGCTTGTCCTTTGTACCCAAAACTAAAAGAACCCATTTGTATTCTCCTAAACATTATATTGAAAGCAAAATACTCCAAGGATTGTTTTGTGCTAGGATGGCCTCTGAGTCTTCTATTTAGGATATCACCTTCAGCCTTGAAATCATCAAAAGAAGATTCAAACTTACAGGTTTCTTTCAGTCAGTCTGTGTCAGACATCTACACCAAGATGCTTGATCAGCCTGCAGACTGTCTGACTACAGTACCTGTTCCCACTCTTGAGACCCTCTAGAGGCCGAAAAGGTGCAGGGTGTTGCCATGTCTGTTCTAGCTAATCAGACTGCTTATAAAGCCTTGAAAGGAGAACCAAGGTTGATTTCTCTTTGAGGGAACTAGAGTGATTCCTCAAAATTTTCATCCAAGATGATTTTCCATGGACCATTATGGAGGGTAGGTCTGGGTTCTTCTCCATCTCATACAGTCTCCTTGAATGGTCCAATGAAAAGAAAAAAAAAACTAAGCATATCTTAACCCTCCTTTCGAACCTACTCCTAGGGATCATCAGCAGGAGTACTACATCTTCTCCCAAGGACTGTTAAAACCCTTATGTCATTGCCGCTTCCTCAGTTTTATTCTCTCTCTCACTCTCTGTGCTTCTACTTCCCTGAAAAGAAAGAGGGAGCCCTCTTCTGAAGAACTCTCTCTAGAATCCAAGTCTGAACCTTAAGACTGTTGTCCAATCCATTCACCTGCAGGTTACAATTCTGAAGCGGATTATAGAATATCTTCAGATTTACCTCATGAGGAGTTTACCTTTGGAAGTACAATCTGTACAGTGGTGGAGCACTGTAACTGAGAGGGCGAGCAACTTTCTGTATCATAGAAAATATGTGACTTAATGCATATGGAAATCTCTCAACTTTCTGTTATTTATCCTATCGTGAATGCTTTAGAAAATGCCTTTTGTCTGCTTTGGTGGTTCCTGAATCCCAGCCTCCTGTGCATGTGAAGCCAGACAGGTTCTGTAAAATACGTGATACCTATAAGTACTTGTTTGCGAGCCCTTCTAGCAGTTCACTGTTAAATCTGATAAAGCTTCTAAACTGTTGTCTTCTATTCATGTCTTACCAAATGGCAAGTGTAATAAGGTCATAGAAAGAAGGTCTGTACATTTGCCCCTTTTTCCACAAAACCCAAAAATCTTCTAAGCAGAAAGGAAGGAGATATTCTAAGAAAAAAATGTCAGGAAAAACCCAAGTCTGATTTTGAAGGTATCCAAGATGTCCTTTTCAGACATAAGCTCAAATTTGACTATTTTTGACCCTTCATTCCTCCACCTCAACCACTCTGTACCCAACCTTTGAGTGCTCTCACTGTCTTCCCCTTTGGAGTACAGGAACATCTGATGCATGGGTTTTAGACATTATAAAGAATGGGAACAGATTTCACTGACACTGGAACACCACCTTTTGTGGCATGCAGTTTATTTAAGGTTTTAATCACGCACAAAGGCTAGCATGAATGTGCTTTGCTTTGTGTGTTGCCACAGAGGGAACCATTGTCTTCAGCAAGATGTTGACTATTGTAGTTGAAACTTTGCTGGCTCCATCTAGTAACTCCATAGAGGTAATCATTTTGGTGGTACTCCGATATATGCGTTGCCTTACAGTCAGCATAAATTGAAATAAATCTTCCCCAAATCTGCTTCACACAAATTTCATCTAGGAGTTGGGCACTACAGTGTTTGTCATCCTGTCGCCTAGGAAGCCAAGGCCCTGGGTTTCTGTTCAAGACAAGTCTAGGTCAAGCATCTGAGTTTTCATAGGTTCATAAGTAGGTACTAGGCTATCTGTCCGAAGGCATTTATAAACCTAGCCAGAATGTGTTCGCTTTCGACCCCCCCCCCTTAGATTAGTTCCCTGTGCCTCTGTCCAGCAGAGCCACTGAAGTGATCCCCGAGGTAAACTTTCTGTTTCCCATCCACTCGTCAAGGTTTCTTTTGAAGAGTGTTAGCGAGGAGCTCTGCCTAATATAGATTGGGATCTTGTTCCAAAGCTTAGGAAGTATCTGGGACAGGAATCTATCCCTCCAGCACATCCTATTTATTGTTGTGGTGAGGTTTAGATCCCTAGAGCGTGTGGCTCGAGGGGATAAGATTTTCTTTAGGTGGAGCATGTCCATCAATTCTGGGTTAGACATGACCTTGTATGTCAGGCAGAGATCACCTCTGAGTAGGCGGTATGCAACCGAGTACAACTGTAGTTTCTTCAGTCGAGCTACGTAGGGCATCTGTTTGAGGCCAGTGATCCTCTTTTTGAGGTACTTCTGTGGTCTTTCCAGCTGTTGCAGGTGTCTTGTAAGGTACATCCCAAATGGGGCGTTGTACTCTGATGGGTCTGATGAGTGATGACTAGAGGGGCACAATGACCTCTTTTGATCTGTATGCGAACCCTTTTATGATTAGGTGGGCCAGGTAGAAGGATTTTCTAACCACTTTGGCAATGTGATTATCAAAAGTGAGATTACTATCTACTTGGGTCCCCAGATCCCTTATTATGTCTTCCGTATTTAGGGGACTACCACCTATGTGGTAGTTTGTGGGTACTTTGTTTTTCCAAAGGGGATGACTATGCACTTTTTGGCATTTAGCTTGAGGCCATGATTTTGACACCAGGTACAAGTCTCAGGGAGACCCTTTTGGGGGATGCCTGTGTCAGCTGGAGAGTCTGTTCTAGCCCCTAGTTTGCAGTTGTCTGCGAACTTGGTCAGCCATAGTCCTCCTGAGCTTGTCTGTACTTCTGAGAAGTATATGCCGAACAGGAGGGGTCTTAGGACTGAGCCCTGGGGAACGCCACTTGTAACCGGTTTAGAGTCGGACGTAGCTCCCACAACTCTCACCATGTGGGTTCTGCCTGTGAGCCAGTTGGCAACCCATCTTGTGACGTAGGGGTTTATGTTCAGGCTGGTGAGCTTGTCTGTAATACCAGAATGGGGAATGGTGTCGAAGGCCTTAGCGAGGTCTAGGTAGGCTGTATGTACCACCTTTCCCTCGTCTATAGCCTTGGTAACTGTCTCAAAGAAGTCCACCAGGTTTAGGAGGCATGATCTACCCTTAACAAAGCTGAACTTGGTAGACTCCAGTGTTTGGAGGTTCCCAATGTCTCTGTTAATGAGTTCCATGATGATGCGCTCCATAGCCTTGCAGACCAAGCTAGTCGGGCTTATAGGGCGATAGTTCCCGGGGTCTGTTGTGGCTCCACCTTTCTGGAGCGGAATAACTGTTGCCGTGCGTCACTCTATGGGTACATAGCCTGTAGAGAGGCTGAGTTTGAACAGTGTGTTTAGGTGAGGGGTTAGTTCGTCTTTGAGCTCGTGTAGGATGCAGCCTTGGACACCGTCTGGTCCCATTGATGCTGTGTTTTTGGCTTTGGAGAGGGCTGTTTTAACCAGAGTGTCTGTGATTTCAGGGACTCTACATTCTTCTGGTATGGTTATGGGCCCTTTTGGGGGTGAGAGGGGGGTGATGTTTGCGCTGAACCTCTCTGCCAGGATGTTGGCGATATCGGTCGGTTCAGTGTATTTTGTGCCATTCTGCACCAACTCCGAGCAGATCTGAGCATAGCCACTTTGATTCTTGGCACAGCTAAAGAATGCCTTGGCAATTTTTCTTTCAAAGCTCGCCTTGGATGATTTTATGAGAGATCGTAGTTTCTTGCTGATACTGATCAGGGATGTCTTCCCTTCTTGGGATTTTACTCTTTTCTGTACTAGTTTCCTCCTCCTATTGTATAGCTTGTTTATGGCAGGAGTCCACCAGACTGGTTTCATTTTCTTGGAGGAGTGAGTCTTTGTTTTTCTTGGGATGGCTTGATCCATGCATTCTTGTAGGTGCCCGTAGATGCATTTGTAAAGGATTTTGCAGCTTGGACAGCGTTATCCTTCAGCATGGGGTTCCTTTTTTGACTTTCTGTAATTTTATATGTCACTTACAGTGAACTATATTTTCACTGACTTCAGACCCACCCTGTGAGTTGACCTTCCGCTAAATGGTCAAACTCCTATTGCTGAACCTTGGAGTGATGGACAGTCAACATGAGTCAGCCTGTAGATCTTCCCTTTCTGCAGCTGAACCCTTTACAAACCTTGATGACGGATACTTAATTTGCTGGCTTGCTGACCTGTCTGTCCCCACACTGTAGGGACTGTGTGTTGCATATCAGCCATTTGGAGATCAGAGCAGTGCTTCTGGACTTGAAAGACTTGGAGAAGCAGCTGTTTCTATAGCCTTTCTTCTTGTGGTCAGGCAGCCAGTCTGTTACATGGTGTCGACACAAACAAGAGTGAAACGTTGCGAGTACCTCCTATACTGGGAAGTGAAGCTTTTTTAACACCTTTATTGAATTATCACCTGTGACATAAGAAAATTTACATTCATATAAAAGTAATTAAACTATATTAACAAAACAAACATTATACTTCACATATATTGCTACATATCATATAATCAATTCCTGCCTTTTTTTAAACAAGAAACATCTTTATTAAACCATCACTTACTACATAGGCAACCATACATTTATGTAAATGAAATCAAACCACACCAACACAGTCCTAGTTGCAAGCATTTTACATCACAAACCATACTGACACATGCACACAGTTGCAAACATTATACATCACTTATAATCTACCCAATCTTTCTCACTCAAACATTACATAGCTCATTTAAGTCCTGCCGCCTTTTAGACCTCATTCCTCCATTGTATGTACTGTTTCCATTTTTTTTCCTATGTAATTTGCTGCTACCCTTTTCTAAAGATCTCAATTCCAATTGTTTTATCACTGTTACTATAGTCATTATTTCCAGTATCGTTAGTTTAAATTTTTATTTCCATTTTCTAGTAATTGCTTTTCTGGCAGCCACCATTATTAGACACAGCAAGGCCTTACCATGTCAAGGCAATTCCAATTCTGTATCGTAGCTCAGAAAAATCCTCTCCCTCGTCGGACCAATCTGCCCACTCAGCATCTCCAACAGTGCATCCCACAGGAAATCCTTAAAGTCCACCAACTCACTGCACTCCCAGAAAATATGCCCTCAAATACCTCTTTCTTCCCCTTACTGTCTGCCTGAGGAAAAGTTCTCTGGAGTCTACTTGGGATATAAAAATATCCATGTAAACATTTCCAGGAAAAAATCTTAAATATTCTAGACTCTGTTGCATATTTGGGAGTCGGACATATATTTCCCCTATGTTCTTCATCTCACATTGCTGCAGTCCTTACTTATGGGTAGTCCGCTGTCCTCGGTCGGCCCGAATACCAAAGTATTAGGCTGACGTCGGTCATGGGCGCCTAGATCTGACATCAGAGCGTCAGGGTATAAAGGCGCATGATCGACGTCATATCCTCAGTCTTTTTTGCCGCATGGTCCGATGCAGAAGCAGCGTTGCAAGTGCCGTTCGGCATTCTGAAATTTTTCGTTTTCGGAGTTTCAGACCGATACCAAGTTGGGCTAAGTACCCCGTTGGGGAATATTTTTGTTTTTTCTTGCCTCAGTTACTTACCGGATGTCAGAAAAAGTGAATAATTGTATTTCTTGTGGGAAACAGATACCGCATAGGGATTACCACTCGCTTTGTATTCCTTGTTTGGGACCGGAGCACGACGTAGTCGGGTGTCGGTTTTGTGCTAGGTTTAATAAGCGCACTATAAAAAGGAGGTTAGATTGTGCTAGGTTAGTCTTTGGCATGAGGTGTAATTATAATATGCCGTCGGATGTTCCGACGCCTGCTTCTACAAAGAAGCGCAAAGACAAATTTTTAAAGCCTAGGCAGGATGATTCGTCCGTTTCGGACGCTGGACCTTTAGAAGCTACAGCTGAACAGGTGGATCCGGCTGAAGTTTCTGTTGAGTCCCAGGGGGAAACTTTGATTTTACAAGATGTGGCCTCTCAGGAGGCAGGTCAGGCTGAAGGAGCCTCTCAGGTTACTATGCTCCCTTCTATGCCTAAGGTGGTTAGGCCTTCTGCTACTGTTTCTAAGGCTCCTTCTAAGGGCAGGTCTGTTTTGCCTTCCTCTGGTGTCAGTTCTGGTTCTTCAGGGTCTGTGCCTAAAAAGCACATGTTTAAAATGGCAGAGGATTTGATTACTTTAATTAGAGGTTCTATTCCCCCTCCTGATAGGAGGCCCAGGATGGAGCCAGAGTTGGAAAGTTTGGAGCAGGCCTCAGATGATTCAGAGTCTTCTGCTGAAGACATTCAAGATTTCCCTCCTTATTCTGATTCTGATGCAGAGGATTCCGCTCCTTCTGCTTCTCCTCCAGAGGATTTTTCATTCTCAGTAACTCTGCATTCCATGAGGGAGCATTTTAAGTGGGAGGAACAGGATTACTCTGATTCACGGAAGAGGCTTAGGGAGTTCTTGTTTTTACCACAGACCGGATAGGTATTACAGGGTGCCTGAGGCTCATAAATATCTGTATAAGAGTCCTAGGGCGGACCCAGAAACTATTAGTCAGGGGCCTAAGGGTGTTAGAGCCTCTGTTGTTAAGAATCCGGTTCCTCTGGATAAGGAAGCTAGAGCTTTGGATAGATGGGGTTAGAAGGTGTATACCTCTTCTACTTTAGCAATGAGAGCTTTGAACTGCCAGTTTCATAGGTTGAAGTATCAGAATTTCCTCCTTTCTCAGCTAAGATCTAAAGTGGATGCTTTGGCAGAGGGCATAGAGTGTAAAGAATTGCAGGATTTAGTGCATGTTTCTGAACAGGTGGGTAAGCACTCTTTGCAATGTGGTTTTGATGCTTTACAGCCTTCTTCTAGGGTGGCTGCCACTAGTTCAGTTATTCGTAGGCACGCCTGGCTTAAGGATCAGAATTTGTCTGAGCATGTTAAGTCTAGAATTCTGGATGCCCCTTTACAGTCTGAAGTTTTGTTTGGTCCTCCTGTGGAGTCAGTCTTAAAGAAAATGGAAGACAAGGCTAAGTCTATGCAGACTGTTAAAGATTTTTTGCAGGTACAACCTCCAAAGTTTAGTAGAAATTGGCCTACTAAGGGGTGGGCGTACCCTACTTCTGATTCTCAGTCTAGGGGTAGATCTAGGCTTGGTAGGGGCAGAGCTCAGAGTACCTTCAGGCCGAGACAATGGAGTTCGCCTGCTCAATCTGCTGGTGAGGGCAGGGGCCAGTCCTTTCGTAAACAGGCCCAATGACCTGCATTTTCAGCTGCCAGATTCTTCTTGTCGGGCAGCTCCTTTGGGAGGAGAGTTGGCTCTTTTCAAGCAAAATTGGCATTTAGTCACCCAGGACAAATGGGTATTGGACATTATAAACCGAGGTTACAAGTTCTATTTCCACACCATGCCTCCTTTCAAAGGCATGCCAGACGTCCCTCCTCGGCAAAGGATAGAGACTCACAGACAAATTTCTTTACTTCTTCAAAAAGGAGCTATACAGCCAGTTCCTCTGTCAGAAGTGGGCCTAGGATTTTATTCTCGCCTGTTTCTAGTTCCAAAGAAAGGGAACACGTGGACACCAATTTTGGATTTATCTATCCTCAACACTTACCTGGACATTCCAAAGTTCAAGATGCTGACTTTACAACAACTTTTACCTCTGTTGGGAAAAGATCACTGGATGGTTACTCTGGATCTCAAAGAGGCTTACCTTCATGTTCCTATCAGGCCCAGTTGCAGGAGGTACCTGCGTTCTCTGCATTGCCCTTTGGCTTATCTACTGCGCCCAGAGTGTTCACAAAGGTTCTGGCTCCAGTGATAGCATTTTTCAGACTAAGAGGAATACAGATTTATCCTTATTTGGACGACTGCCTGATTATTGCACAAGAAAAGGACGAACTTCTTCATCATCTACAGTATGTGATGGCAGTGTTAAGATGCCTAGGGTATTCTGTGAGCGAAACAAAGTCCAGTCTAGTACCCTCTCAGGACATGTGCTTTCTGGGTGTGAGACTGAATACAGCTTCCCAGATGGCCTTTTTGACCCCGGACAAACAAAGAAGCCTTTCTCTTTATTTCCAGCAAATGTTTCTACGGTCCAGGCTGACTGCAAGGACAGTCCTTCAAGCCTTGGGGTTCATGGCATCTTGTATTCTGGTGTTTCCCAATGCCAAATTGCATATGAGGAAGCTTCAATGGTATCTCAAAAATGTGTGGACACAGCACTGCCAAGATCTAGACACTGTCATTCAAATAATACCTTGCATTCAGAAGGAGTTTTTGTGGTGGGCTCAGGAATGTCACCTAAACAAGGGACTCTCTGTGACCCGGCCAGAGGCAAGTCAGATTCTAACGACAGATGCCTCGGACAAGGCTTGGGGAGCACACCTCAATGGAAAATGGGTGCAAAACACATGGCCTGTCAAACTCCAACATTTGCATATCAACTTGAAGGAAATGTTAGCAGTCCAGTTTGCATTGATGGCTTTCAAAGTTTACTTCACCCGGGCAGGTGATGATTCAAACAGACAACACTACTGTCATGTGGTACATCAACAAGCAGGGGGGAACCCATTCTTACCCTCTTTGCAGGCAAGCGATGATTCTGTGGGAAACTGCTCTCAATCTACACCTCAATCTTCAGGCAAGGTTTCTACCAGGAGCACAGAACTCCTTGGCAGATGTATTGAGCAGACAAATAGTGGATCCTCACGAGTGGAAATTGGATCCTCATGTATTTCAACAGTTGACAGTGTTATGGGGAACTCCAGACATAGATCTGTTCGCTTCTCCACTAAATTACCAGTTGCCAAAGTTTTGCACAAAATGTTTCATCACACAGCTTGGAAGGTGGACGCTCTATCATTCAGTTGGAACAATCTGCATGTATATGCCTTTCCACCTCTGCCTCTTCTTCCCAAGGTACTTTTGAAGGCCAGACAAGACAAGCCAACCATGATTTTGATAGCACCGGATTGGCCTCGACAACACTGGTACCCACTACTGAGGAGTTTAGTACGAGAACCTCCATGGCCTCTGCCTTTGATTCCGCACCTTTTGTCACAAGAGGACAGTCACTTCCTCAATGTCAAGATTCAGTCTCTGCATCTAACAGCCTGGCATATTCTGTTTTAGACTCTGGAAGGTCTCGGCTTCCACAACAAGTTTTGAATGTTATTTTGGAGGCCAGGAGGCCTAGTACCAGGAAAGTTTACGCGGATAAATGGAGGAGATTTTTTTATTTGGAGCAAGGGAAAGGACCTTGATGTCTCCAAACCTGATTTACGTGTTGCTCTTAAATATCTTACTGAGCTATTGGACAAGGGTTTGTCTTTCTCCTCAATAAAGGTTCATGCTGCAGCCATTTCTGCTCACTATGATTGTGACCCTCCTTTATTCTCTCATCCTTGGTTTAAGCAATTTCTTAGAGGGGCAAAGAATATAAGACCCCCACGTAGAGCTCCTACTCCTGCTTGGGATCTCAATTTTGTGTTGGAAAAACTTACTCTACAACCTTTTGAGCCTGCAGCTACTGCCGAGTTAAAGTATTTGTCATGGAAAACTGCTTTTTTGTTGGCCATTACCCCTGCAAGAAGGGTTTCTGAATTACAGGCCCTCATGGCAGTGGAGCCTTTCCTGATTTTTCATAAGGATAGGGTATCTTTACGTACTAATTCTTCCTTTATGCCTAAAGTGGTTTCTAGTGTGGCCTTAAATCAAACTATTCATTTGCCTACTTTTTATGCAAACCCCCAAAATAAAGGGGAGAAACTTTTGCATACTTTGGATATTCACAGGCAGTTGCGTTTTTATTTGAGCAGAACCAAGGAGTTCAGACAGTCTCAGCAATTGTTTGTTTTCTTTTGCTTTGGGTTCACAGGGTAAACCTGTTTCAAACCAAACTATTTCTAAATGGATTGGGTTTTGTATTTCTTTCTGTTATTCCCATCATGGTAAGGAGATTCCTGCTGGAATCAAGCCTCATTCCACTAGGGCTACTGCTACTTCTATGGCCTTTCTAAGGGGAGTAGCTACAAAAGACATTTTGGAGGCAGCTTCTTGGAGTTCAGTGCATACCTTTTCTAAACATTACCACCTTCCTCTTTATTCTAAGTCAAGGGCTGGATTTGCCACTGCAATTTTACAGGGCATTTTAGTGGCCCCTAATGCTTTATGATTTTTACCATCCTCCCTTTCCCGTTGCTTTGGGATTCTACCCATAAGTAAGGACTGCAGCAATGTGAGATGAAGAACATAGTACAGTTTTGTACCTACCATAAATGTAGATGTTCAAGATCCACATTGCTGCAGTCCAATACCCTCCCTCCTTCCCCACTGTAGTTTGACTTGGTGCTATGCTTTAGGTGATGGTTGTTGTTGGGCATGTTTTTGGGAGGTATTCTGTTTTTGGCTGTGGCCTTTCTGGTTTAGCCTTCTGACATCTGGGGCAAGAAAAGACTGAGGATATGACGTCGATCATGCGCCTTTATACCCTGACGCTCTGATGTCAGATCTAGGCGCCCATGACCGACGTCAGCCTAATACTTTGGTATTCGGGCCGACCGAGGACAGCAGACTACCCATAAGTAAGGACTGCAGCAATGTGGATCTTCGAACATCTACATTTATGGTAGGTACAAAACTGTACTTTTTTGTGAATTGCTTATCCAATCTCTCTTCCCAGTCCTTTCTGCCCTCCCCTGCTTGATTCATATAGTTATGCTATATTTTATATACTCTACTAATTATTCCTTTTTTAATGGCAGCTTCTGTTCTAGATACTATTAAAAACTCTACCAGTGCTAGTTGTACATGTAGGATTTACTTATTTCTTTCTCTTTGCCTATACTCTATCAATCCCTGAGAGGGAAGGCAATTTCTAACCTGCAGTCCATCTTCCCATTCTATCACCTTTCTCTTTTCAGTTATTTGCTCCCACTTCCTTGTCTCCTTTTCCAGTTTTCTCCAATAAATTCTGACCCCCTCTTGCCTATTATTTGTATCCCTAATTGCAGTCATCCCTATTGGCAGAATTTCCTTTCTCCATTCCCGTGTTGGTTTAGTTCTTAGAATATTTACTGCTACTTTATGGATATAATAATTTGCATCTTCTTCTTTTGGCTGCTCCCGTTGGGGGTTACCACAGCAGATCAACTGATGTTCTTCATCTCACATTGCTGCAGTCCTTACACTTGGGTATTCCGCTGTCCTCGGTCGGCCCGAATATCAAAGTATAAGGCTGACGTCGGTCAAGGCGCATTAGATTGACATCAGGACGTCAGGGTACAAATGCGCATGACCGACGTCATATCCTCAGTCTTTTTTGCCGCATGGTCCGATGCAGAAGCAGCGTTGCAAGTGCCGTTCGGCATTCTGAAATTTTTCGAATTCGGAGTTTCAGACCGAGTCAAAGTTGGCTAAGTACCCCGTTGGGGAATATTTTAGTTTTTTCTTGCCTCAGTGGTTTACCGGATGTCAGAAAAAGTGAATAACTGTATTTCTTGTGGGAAACAGATACCGCATAGAGATTATCATACTTTGTGTATTCCTTGTTTAGGGCCTGAGCACGACGTTGTTGGGTGTCGCTTTTGTGCTAGATTCAATAAGCGCACTATTAAGAGAAGGTTAGATTGTGCTAGGTTAGTCTTCGGGAAGCGGTGCAATTATAATATGCCGTCGGATGCTCCGGCGTCCGCTTCTTCGAAGAAGCGCAAGGATAAGGCAGCTAAGCCCAGGTTAGATGAGTCGTCCGTACCGGACGCCGGTTCTTTAGAGGTGTCGGTGGAGCCGGTGGTTCCACCGGAGGTTTCTCTGGAGTCCCAGGGGGAGACCTTGTTATTGCAGGATGTGGCCTCTCAGGAGGCAGGTCAGGCTGAAGGGGCTTCTCAGGTTACTGTACTCCCCTCCCTTCCTAGGGTGGTTAGGCCTTCTCCTTATGTTTCCAAGGCTTCTCCCAGAGGCAGGCCAGGTTTAGCTTCAGTTGGTGTCACTCCTAGTTCTTCAGGATCTGTGCCCAAGAAGCATATGCTTAAAATGGCAGAAGATTTGATTACCTTGATTAGAGGTTCTTTGCCCCTTCCTGATAAGAGGCCTAGGGTGGAACCTGAGTTGGGGAGTTTTGAGCAGGCTTCAGATGTTTCAGAGTCTTCGGCTGAAGACTTGCAGGAGTATTCTCCTTATTCTGATTCTGATGTGGATGATTCTACTCCTTCTGCTTCTCCTCCTGAGGATTTTTCTTTTTCAGAGACTCTTCATTCCATGAGGGAGCATTTTAAGTGGGAAGGTCAGGACTTCTCTGATTCCAGGAAAAGGCTTAGGGAATTTTTGCTTTTACCCCAGCATAGGCCTTTGGCTATACCTCCTGTTCTGAATGTTGTGGAGGATGTGTTTGCAGAGGCTTCTCTTAATCCTGATTCTTTGCCTCCTGCTCCTGTTAAGCTGGATAGGTATTATAGGGTGCCTGAAGCTCATAAGTATCTTTTTAAGAGTCCTAGGGCGGACCCAGAAACTGTTAGTCAGGGGCCTAAGGGTGTTAAGGCTTCTGTTGTTAAAAATCCGGTTCCTCCAGATAAAGAGGCCAGGGCTTTGGATAGATGGGGAAAGAAAGTCTATACTTCTTCCACCCTAGCTATGAGGGCTCTGAATTGCCAGTTTCACATGTTGAAATACCAAAACTATCTACTGTCTCAATTGAAGTCTAAGGTAGATGCTCTGGCGGAAGGTATTGAGTGTAAAGAGTTACAAGATTTGGTACATGTCTCTGAACAAGTGGGTAAGCATTCTTTGCAATGTGGTTTTGATGCTGTACAGGCCTGCGTCTAGGGTGGCTGCCACTGGGTCAGTTCTTCGCGAGGCACGCCTGGCTAAGGGATCAGAATTTATCTGACCATGTTAAGACAAGGATTTTAGATGCTCCTTTACAATCTGATGTGTTATTTGGTTCACCTGTTGAGGCAGTCTTAAAGAAAATGGAAGACAAGGCTAAGTCTATGCAGACTGTTAAAGATTTTTTGCAGGTTCAGCCTCCAGTTTAGCAGAAATTGGCCTACCAAGGGGTGGACGTATCCTTCTTATGATTCCCAGTCTAGGGGTAGGTCTAGGCGTGGTAGGGGCAGAGCTCAGGGCTCTTTCAGGCCTAGAACAGGAGTTCACCTGCACAGTCTTCGGTGAGGGCAGGGGTCAGTCCTTTCGTAAACAGACCCAATGACCTACCTTTTCAGCTGCCAGAGCCTTCTCGTCTGGCAGCACCTTTGGGAGGAAGGTTGGCACTTTTCAAGGAAAATTGGAGTTTAATTACCCAAGACAGATGGGTATTGGATATCATACACCAAGGTTACAGGTTTTATTTCCATACCTTGCCTCCTTTCAAAGGCATGCCAGACGTTCCTCCTCAGCAAAGAATAGAGGCTCACAAACAGATTTCTCTGCTGCTCCAAATAGCCATACAACCGGTCCCTCTGTCAGAAGTGGGCCTAGGATTTTATTCTCGCCTGTTCCTAGTACCAAAGAAGGGGAACACGTGGAGACCAATTTTGGATTTATCTATCCTCAACACTTATCTGGACATTCCCAAGTTCAAAATGTTGACGTTACAACAGCTTTTACCTCTGCTGGGCAAAGATCACTGGATGGTGACTCTGGATCTCAAGGAGGCTTACCTTCATGTTCCTATCAGGCTAAGTTGCAGGAAGTATCTACGTTTTCGGCCTGGGACTTCTCATTATCAGTTCTCTGCATTGCCCTTTGGCTTATCTACTGCGCCCAGAGTGTTCACGAAGGTTCTGGCTCCAGTGATAGCTTTCTTCAGGCTAAGAGGAATACAGATCTATCCTTATTTGGACGATTGCCTGATTCTGGCTCAAGGAAAGGACAAACTTCTTCATCATCTACACTATGTGATAGCAGTGCTAAGATGCCTGGGGTATTCTGTGAACGAAATAAAGTCCAGTCTAGTACCCTCTCAGGACATGTGCTTTCTGGGTGTGAGACTGAATACAGCATCCCAGATGGCCTTTTTGACCCCGGACAAACAAAAGAATCTTTCTCTTTACTTCCATCAATTGTCTCATCAGTCCAGGCTGACTGCAAGGACAGTCCTTCAAGCCTTGGGGTTCATGGCATCTTGTATTCTGGTGCTTCCCAATGCCAAACTGCATATGAGGAAGCTACAATGGTATCTCAAAATGTATGGACACAGCACTGCCAAGATATGGACACTGTCATTCAGATAATACCTTGCATTCAAAAGGAATTTTTGTGGTGGGCTCAGGAATGTCACCTAAACAAGGGACTCTCTGTGACCCGGCCAGAGGCGAGTCAGATTCTAACGACAGATGCCTCAGACAAAGCTTGGGGAGCTCATCTAAATGGAAAGTGGATACAAGACACGTGGCCTGCCAGACTTCTACATCTACATATCAACCTGAAGGAGATGTTAGCAGTCCAATTTGCATTAATAGCTTTCAAGGATTTACTTCTTCCAGGGCAGGTGTTGATTCTAACAGACAACACAACTGTCATGTGGTACATCAACAAGCAAGGGGGAACACATTCTTATCCTCTGTGCAGACAAGCAATGATTTTGTGGGAGACTGCTCTCAGTTTAAAGCTAAATCTTCAGGCAAGGTTTCTGCTGGGAGCACAGAACTCCTTAGCAGATGTGTTGAGCAGACAAATTATGGATCCCCACGAGTGGAAATTGGATCCTCATGTATTTCAGAAATTGACAGTGTCATGGGGAACTCCAGACATAGATCTGTTCGCTTCTCCACTAAACTACCAGCTGCCAAAGTTTTGCACACAAAGTTTTCATCCCACAGCTTGGAAAGTGGATGCTCTTTCATTCAATTGGAGCAATCTTCATGTGTATGCCTTTCCACCTCTGCCTCTCCTCCCAAAGGTACTTCTGAAGGTCAGACAGGACAAGCCAAAGATGATTTTAATAGCTCCAGATTGGCCTCGACAGCATTGGTACCCACTACTGAGAAGTCTGGTGCAGGAGCCTCCATGGCCTTTACCTTGATTCCACCCGCTGTCTCAGGAGAACAGTCATTTACTCAATGTCAAACTTCACTCTCTTCACCTGACAGCCTGGCATATTCTGTTTTAAACCCTGGAGGGTTTCAGCTTCCACAGCAAGTTTTGAATGTTATTTTGGAGGCCAGAAGGCCTAGTACAAGGAAAGTGTACGCAGATAAATGGAAGAGATTTTTATTTTGGAGTGCAGCAAAAGCATTTGATGTTTCTAAGCCTAATTTAAGTGTGGCTCTTCAATATCTTACTGAGTTACTGGACAAAGGTTTGTCCTTCTCTTCTATTAAGATTCATGCTGCAGCAATTTCTGCTCACTATGATTGTGACCCACCATTGTTTTCTCATCCTTTGTTTAAGCAATTCCTTAGAGGGGCAAAGAATATAAGACCCCCACGGAGAGCTCCTACTCCTGTTTGGGATCTCAATTTTGTGTTGGAGAAACTCACTCTACAACCTTTTGAGCCTGCAGCTACTGCTGAGTTGAAATATTTATCATGGAAGACTGCTTTTTTGTTGGCCATTACCTCTGCGAGAAGGGTTTCTGAATTACAGGCCCTTATGGCAGTTGAGCCTTTCTTAATTTTCCATAAGGATAGGGTATCTTTGCGTACTAATCCTTCCTTTATGCCTAAAGTGGTTTCTAGTGTGGCTTTAAACCAAACTATTCATTTGCCTACCTTTTATGCAAACCCCCAAAGTAAAGGGGAAAAGATTTTGCACACTTTGGATATACACAGGCAGTTGCGATATTATTTGAGCAGAACTAAAGGGTTCAGGCAGTCTCAGCAGTTATTTGTTTCTTTTGCTTTGAGTTCTCAGGGCAAGCCTGTGTCAAAACAAACTATTTCTAAGTGGATTGGGTTTTGCATTGCTTTCTGTTATTCCCATCATGGCAAGGAGGTTCCAGCTGGGATTAGGCCTCATTCCACTAGGGCTACTGCCACTTCAACAGCTTTTTAAGGGGTGGCAACTAAAGATATCTTGGAGGCAGCTACTTGGAGTTCAGTGCATACTTTCTCTAAGCATTATCACCTTCCACTTTACTCTAAATCTAGGGCTGGTTTTGCCACTGCTATTTTACAGGGCATTTTGGCAGCTCCTGCTTCTTTATAGTTGTGCCATCCTCCCTTACCTCTGCTTTGGGATTCTACCCAAGTGTAAGGACTGCAGCAATGTGAGATGAAGAACATAGTACAGTTTTGTACCTACCATAAATGTAGATGTTCAAGATTCACATTGCTGCAGTCCAATTTATCCCTCCTTCCCTCTGTAGTTGGAGGCGGTTGTGTGGGTTGGATTGTAAATATTGTGTATATTGTATATATTGTACATATTATTAGTGCTAGGGTGGTTGGTTGTTTGTTGTCTTTGGGTTTTGACCTTTCTTGTTAGGGTCTTCTGACATCTGGGGCAAGAAAAGACTGAGGATATGACGTCGGTCATGCGCATTTGTACCCTGACGTCCTGATGTCAGTCTAATGCGCCTTGACCGACGTCAGCCTTATACTTTGATATTCGGGCCGACCGAGGACAGCGGAATACCCAAGTGTAAGGACTGCAGCAATGTGAATCTTCGAACATCTACATTTATGGTAGGTACAAAACTGTACTTTTCCATTTCTTCCTGTCCTCTGCATCTTGTTCTGTCACACCAACCACCTGCATGTCCTCTCTCACCATATCCATAAAACTTATCTTAGGCCTCCCTCTTTTCCTGTTACCTGGCAGCTTCATCCTTAGCATCTTTTTCCCAATATACTATGCATCCCTCCTCAGCACACGTCCAAACTAACGTAATCTTGCCTCTCTGGCTTTGTCTCCAAACCTTCCGACCTGGGCTGACCCTCTAATATACTTATTCCTAATCATGTCCATCCTCGTCACACCCAGCGCAAATCTTAACATCTTCAACTCTGCCACGTCAAGCACTGATGCCTGCCTTTTTGTCAATGCCACTGTCTCCAACCCATATAACATAGCTGGTCTCACTACCCTCTTGTAGACCTTCCCTTTCACTCTTACTGGTACTCGTCTGTCAGAAATCACTCCTGACACTCTTCTCCACCCACTCCATCCTGCCTGTGCTCCCTTCTTCACCTCTCTTCCACACTCACCATTACTGTGAACTGTTGATCCCAAGTACTTAAACTTATCCACCTTCGCCACCTCTACTCCCTGCATCCTCAACATTCCTTTGTCCTCCCTCTCATTCACACACACATATTCTGTCTTAGTCCTGCTGACCTTCATTCCTCTTCTCTCTAGAGCATATCTCCACCTCTCCAGGGTCTCCTCCACCTGTTCCTGCTCTCACTACACATCACAATCTCATCTGCAAACATCATAGTCCACGGGGAATCCTGTCTGATCTAGTCTGTCAACCTGTCCATCACCATTGCAAATAAGAAAGGGCTCAGAGCTGATCCTTAATGTATTCCCACCTCCACCTTAAACACATCCGTCACTCCCACCGCAGACCTCACCGCTGTCACACTATCCTCGTATATATCCTGTACCACTCTTACATACTTCTCTGACACTCCCAACTTCCTCATACAATACCACAACTCCTCTCTAGGCACCCTGTCATATGCTTTCTCTAAATCCACAAAGACACAATGCAACTCCTTCTGACCTTCTCTGTACTTCTCCATCAACACTCTCAGAGCAAACATCGCATCTGTAGTGCTCTTTCCTGGCATGAAACCGTACTGCTGATCACTAATCATCACCTCCCTTCTAAACCTAGCTTCCACTACTTTCCCATAACTTCATGCTGTGACTGATCAGTTTAATCCCTCTGTAGTTACTACAGCTCTGCACATCACCCTTATTCTTAAAAATTGGTACCAAAACACTTTTTCTCCATTCTTCAGGCATCCTCTCACTTTCCAAGATTTCATTAAACAATCTAGTTAAAAACTCCACTGCCATTTCACCTAGACACCTCCATGCTTCCACAGGTATGTCATCTCGACCAACTACTTTTCCGTTCTTCATCCTCTTCATAGCTATCCTTACTTCCTCCGTGCTAATCCACTGCACTTCATGATTCACTATCCACACATCATCCAACCTTCTCTCTCTCTCATTCTCTTCATTCATCAACCCCTCAAAGTACTCTTTCCATCCATCTACTCAACACACTCTCCTTGCTTGTGAGTACGTTTCCCTCATTATCCTTTATCACCCTTACCTGCTGGACATCTTTACTAGCTCGGTCCCTCTGTCTAGCCAATCGGTACAGGTCCTTTTCTCCCTCCTTAGTGTCCAACCTTTTATACTACTCTTCATACGCCTTATCCTTAGCCTTCGCCACCTCTCTCTTTGCCATGCACCTCATCTCCTTATACTCTTGTCTACTTTCTTCATCTCTTTGACAATACCACTTCTTCTTCGCCAACCTCTTTCTCTGTATACTCTCCTGTACTTCTTCATTCCACCACCAGGTCTCCTTGTCCTCCTTCCTCTTACAAGATGTCACACCAAGCACCTTTCTAGCCATCTCTCTTACTAGCTCTGCTGTAGTTACCCAGCTATTCGGTAACTCTTCACTGCCACCCGGTGCCTGTCTTAACTCTTCCCTGAAAATCACCTCACAATTACCCTTTTTCAATTTCCACCATTTGATCCTTGGTGCTGCCCTCACACTCATCCTCCTCTTCTTGATCACCAATGTGATATAATAATTTGCATGATTAGTGTTATTCTCCTTAAAGGCCTGCATCCAACATCCCAGTCTCTCCTTATTTCTTGAACTTCCACCATGTTTCATCATTATCCCTTTCCACTTTGAATTGTAGTTTTCTGCCTGTGCTATGTATAGGAGTCTTAACTGTGTAGCTTTGAAATATCCTTTCAAATTGAATAATCCCAGTTCCCCCCTTTTCTACTGGAAGGATCGATCACCTTATCCCACTTGACTCTTGCTGTCTTCCCCTCCCATAAAAAGTCCTTCAGCTCTTTATTAATTGCTACCCATAACGTCTCCTCTGGTTGATAAAAAATATGCCTGACCTGTGTACAAGACTAAAGGGACTAAAAACATTTTAACTGCTTGTATCTTACTATCCATATCCATATAGCAAAGTTCAGATTTTCTCAGTTTTTGTATTATGTTTTGTTTAGTCTCTTCCCAAATATTCTTAGTTGCCACATTAGAATAATTTTTAATCCGTACTCCTAAATATTTCATTTTATCATGTCCCCCTAAATATGGGTATTCCTGAACCAGTTCATGTGTGGGTACATAATTTACTGCTATTGACTTTGTCTTGATTTCATTAATTTTGCATCCTGAAAAGATCTGAAACTGTTTAAAATGTTCCACAACACTTTAATGTCTTTTTCTCGTTTTGGCAGGTACAAAATATCATCTGCAAGTAAAGCCAGCTTTTCTTGACTACCGTACCAATTAGATCCTTGAATTTGAGTCCCTTATTTTCATTGCCAGTGGTTCTATATATAATGCAAATAAAGGTGAAAGAGGACACCTATGCCTGGTTCTTCTGCTCAACCAGAAATTATCAGAGAGGACCCCACCCACTTTAATTTTCTCCTCCGATCCCTCATATATTCTCATAATCAACCTTATCATTATTTCAGGAAATGCAAATGCTTCCATTGTCCTGCTCTGTCAAATGCTTTCTCTGCATCAAGACCCACCAATAACAATGGTATTCCCTTACATTCCACTTACCTCTGGATCATCAGTATTCTGTTAATGTTGTCAAATATTTGCCTCCCCTCAACAAAACCGCAATAATCCATATCTATCAGTTTTGGTATTGTTTGCCATTCTTTTAGCCATTATAGACATGAACACTTTATAATCATGATTTAGTATTGAAATGGGCCTGTATGAAGCTGAATCTGATGGATCTTTACCCTCTTTAGGTATTTACAGCTACCGCTTCTTTCTTTCCAGGACAATGATACTTAACCTTCCAGCTCTTTCAGTTTTTTTCCTTTTGGCTTCCAAACTTCCACAGGAATACCATGTATTCCTGGGGACTTTCGTGTAGATTGCTTATACATCACAATTTTTATATCATCTCCTCCTATCCTGCTAGTAATTGAGCCTCATCTGCCTCTAACCTTGGCATATTTAATTCTTTCATAAACATTTCCATTTGTATCTTTTTTGATTTTCATATTTGTCTGCTTTATAGAGTAATAGAATTTCCAAAATATTTCTAATACCTCTACAGGATCTCTTGTTTTCTTTGTTATAAGCTTCCTAAGTTTGATGACAGCACTTTCTACTCTCTGTTGCCTGAGTCGTTATGCTAAAAGTTTTTGTGCTCTAGTGTTATCAAAAAACAGTTGCTTAACAGCAATCTTTCTAAGCTTGTGCACATTATCAAAGTTATCCCTTATTTTCTGCCTAGCATTCTACAGTTGATCTCTTCTTGTTATGTGAAAGTTCTCCTATTCTGCAAAACTTTAACATTTGTCAGTCCCTTAAAGTAATTCTTGTGACTTCTTAACCATCGCTCCCTGTCTTTTATTTCCACCCTATTTTTAAACTCCACCTTCATTTTCTCCCACTCCGTAGCTGTATTTTCAGAAGAAATTTCTGTCTTCTCTAACCGCTCCTGAATAATCTCCACTACCCATTCCTTAAATTTCTCTGTTTTCAACAGATGGGTGGGAAAGCTCTAATTTCTCATTTTATTTCATTACCTTGTGTTTTTATTTTTAGAGGGCTATTGTTTTTGTTTTTGTGGAGGGCTTCCTTTATGCCTAATGTGGCCACAGAGTCTAACATTAGTCAGTCCATACAACTGCCAATTTTCTTTCTGAATTTTACTAATAAGGGCAAATATATGTTGCCCTTTCTTGATGTTCATAGACAACCATGTTTCTGTCTTCACAGAAGAAAACAGTACAGGAAATCTGACCAGCCATTTGTGTCTTTTTTTCCCCTAACCGCTTAGGTCAAGCAGTCTCTAAACTTACCTTGGCTAAATGGATTGCTGACTATATTTCACTGATTTACTCTAAAAAAGGTTTTGAATTGCATTGTTCTCCTAGAGCCCCACTGTACCAGATCTATGGTCAGTTCATCTGCTTTTTTCTCTAGAGCTTCAGTTGATGATATCCGTGTTGCAGCCACTTGGTCCAAGACACTTTTTGCACATTACAAATTGGAACTTATATTCAGAAGCAGAGCTTCCTTTGGTTCGACAGTGCTCTGGCATGTCCTTTTTGAGGGCCTCCCCAAGAGTTACATAGCTGGAGACTCTGACCCATCAGTGAGGAAGAATGAAAATGACAACATGAGATTTAAACGTTATGTACTTACCATAACTTGGGATCTGTGTTGTCCATTTTCATTCTTCCACACCTTCCCTCCCAACCATCCCCTGGCCTTGTCACTTCTAGAAGAATCTTTGGATGATATTGGAGCCTTCATGTTCCAGGCTTGAGCCTCAATTTTTTTCTTATGCCTGTCTTGTTACTATTACACAGGGAGCAATTGGGCAGCAAACTAGATCTGAAGGATTGGGGATGGCGTAAATCATTATGGGTAGAGGGAAGAGCTTGAGAGTCTGATCCAATATCTTGTGAATGCGTTCAAGTTGGATTGGTAACCCATTAGTGAGGAAGAATGAAAATAGGCAACACATGTGCCAAGTTATAGTAAGCGCATAACTTTTAATTCCTCAAGTTTTGGTAGAGGCTGTAGTGCATGCTCAACAATGTGCCTTTATGAAGATAAATTTAGTGTGAATGAGCAGTTGTGTGTCCATTGCAATTTCTGCTGCATTAAATCATCCAGCTACATTTTTGAGTGGTTTCCAGGTTGTGTGACACAGCTGGTCTTGTTACTTGGAAGGGTTTCTCTTCAGAGAATTGAGAAAGTTCCATGTTTCTTTACAAACAAGCTTTTCTTGATATGGCAGTACTTTCCCATAAAGTTACCAAGTCTATTACTTCAGTGCTACTTTCATGAATTATCCAGATGTTTCCTGTGTGGACTTCAACTCCATAGTAAATTGAGATCATAAAGATTTTTTCTATGCATCTTATATGCTGCCGTTTGGACCTTTACCTCATGAGGATGATTATCTTGTTTTGAGTCATTGCAGCTAATTATTTTCTAGATTGTGAGGTCTTTACTGAGGACCGAGATGTGTCCGGCTTCTTTAAAGAAATCATTGGTTACAACTGCTTGTAAAATGCTGATGTTAGACTCTAACTGCATGGAGAATACTGTCTAGTCTTTAACCTCTTATTTATGAAAACATTTGTTGAGAGAATAGTTCACATTTTATGATGATTTAGACCTTCAGTCCGATTTTTAGATTCATGCATAGTACTGAGACTATCCTCATTGCAATGGTTAGTGACCTAAAAATGAGGGCTCAACATTTGCTGTCAGTTTTGGATCTACTTTAATATATTAACGAGTTTTGATGCCATGGTTTATCATATCCTTAATGACTGCTTAAAATAGTATGGCAGTTTTATAGGCACATCATTCATATAGTTAACCTCCTATCTCTGAAGCCACTTTGGTAGGATAGTTAACTTATTTCCTCTGGAACTGTCACCTGCATTGTAGAGTCCCCCATCCTTCTATTTTGTGTCTCATATTCATGGTCTCTAGGTTGCCATTGAGGGAGGTCATTATGAAGAATGATGTCTGTGGGCAGTCATACAGTGATATCTAGCCATACCGGTCATTTTCTCCTGATTTGAAACTGCTTGAGATTGGACATTTGATTGCTGAAGCTTTACTGCCGTTAAGCTCAACCCAGCAAACAACAAAGCCATGCTTATTCATGTTATGTTCTTCATTCATGGTTTGGCTGTAGTTCTTAATGATAGACTGTCACTAGAAGACCAGATGTTGGCTTTTAAGCTATACTTCCTTTTGAAGACTGCAACCTTGATCAGGCACCTTATTCCATTTTTTGACTAGGCGCTAGTCATTTATGTGCCAATTTTTTCATGTCTGTGCTACTTTAGCATCCTTTACTTTGTGCTTATGGATGGTGTGACTCCCATTCATTGGCCCAGTGATCAAGGAACCTCAATCCTCACCACTGGCAACAGTGAGGAATGTAAACACTGGGAGGATGACAAGTACACACAGAGTAAAGTGCAATTTCCCTTAAGAGCACACAGAGATCACAGTCAGTCTGGGGCTGGTTTCTCCCGATCCCCAGTAAGACTCCCCAGTGTCACAGCTGTAGGGTTTGATCTCAGCAGAGTAGCCAAACCAATCTCTCCAGTACCCTGTCTGTCCAACCAGTGCTTCATGTCCCTGCCCAAGTAGCTTGACCACACACCCTTTGAGATTTGATTTATATACAGACACACATGCACTCTCTCCTGGGAAAGGCTGGCACAGGTTTACTAGCTATGCCCCCTTCTGCCCCAGAGTATATAAGGTAGTTTTCGCTGCCACTAGCCAGCTCTTATCAGCTACTTTACGTCCCTTAGCAAAGGGTGTCCAATCCTACTGTGTAATTTTACTATTAATCCAAATGGTAGTCTGACCAAGAGCAATGGTATTTGAGTGGCCTGTACAGTGTCACCAAATAGATATGCAAGTACTCTAAGAGCTTAAATATCTCTAAACAGACCAGCCACAATTAAAAGGTTTAAATATATTTAATAATAAATAATAAAATAACAATATAATACTCTGCAAGTAATCCATTACATCAGAGTTCAAAATCACAGGAAATATTTCAAACAATATTGCAGGGCAGTCTCAAATAAAGAAAACATCTAAGCTACAGTATATTCCTGTCTGAATCTAAGAGAGTTACTATGCCCTAAAAACTTACTTTACAGCAAGGCAAGGTGAGTGTATGTTTCCAGCTGATGATGTTAGGTCAAATGCAAAATGTAGTCTGTCTCAGAGAAACTTCTTAAATTAATATCAAATATTACTGCTGGGTTATCTTGGCTGGCATCACTTTGTCACCTGACTCCAGTTCCCAAGATAAACCCCACTTTGTCAGAAACTAATAGAATTTTAACCTCTCCATGTGAAAAATACACATCTCTCAGATGTTTTCAGATCCTGTACATCATAAAACAATAAAACACTTCTACATCTCAAACCTAGTAATTACTTATCTTTCAAGGCAATACTAAAAAATTCTAGTAATAGATATTGTCTGCTACTGTACTGAAACTGAGAGATAATATCTCTTTTATTATGTCATTATGAAACAGTTTAATTTCAACTATTTTCTCTGAATGTTTTCAAATTAACCTTCTGTGTTCCAGTTTCTGTTAAACATATACATAAACAGTCACAATAGTGCAGATACATTCCTGCTGTGTTCCAGTAGGGCATGCTGTGGTTATATATTAGCTCAGTACTTTACACACACTTCTGTATAAATCATATCAATATTCACAAGTGAGACAGAATTATTTACAAAATGCCAGATAGCAAGGCTTGCAGTATTTCCCTTTGTCACAGATTTTGTTTTGGTCCAGTCACAGCTGGTACAGAATTCTCCTGCCAGACATTGGGCAAATACTACTGGTTCTAGCCCTTGCTCTGTACTCGCATGATCTTCAGTAACTTCCAGTTACAGCTAAGTTCATCTTCACTGTCCCCTTCCATGCCTTTTACAGGGGTCTGCTGTGGATTACCAAACTGCAAAACTATAAACATAAGGGGGGGGGGGCCCGAAATGCAGAAAGTTGAAAAGTGTACCTTCAAACATTTTTTTTTGCAGTTGGACAAGCCTGTCTATATTTTGTGATGTGTTTGGTACCCCCCACCCCACCAAACTTAAATATACCAACTCCACATTTGCAGAAATCTTCCAAAAGAAGGGAATCATGCTGGTACTAGAAAACAGTGATTGTTATTTTTCCTCTGTGTATTGTGCTTCAGGCAACTGACTGAAACAAAATGTCACCTTGCTAACCTGTAGATGAACCCCTTTTTTGCATTATACTTGTCTAAAGAAAATGGTTGCACAATATATCCTGGCTAGACATCTGAATTCAATTGGGGAGGTCCTTTTGGCTGTTCCTTGGTCCAGATTATAGACGTGTTTGTATATCTTCAGTCCTGTGGAACCTCATCAATTTTCCTGATGTGGGGGAATGACTTTAAATAAGGTTCATGAAGTTCCATCTTTCTATAGCACTGTTCATTTAGACCCTTGCAATGATGTTTAACTGCCTTTAGACTGTTCAGCTTTTAGGTAATTATTTTTTTATTTATGCCTCTTGCAGTTTTTTACATTTTGTTGCTGTTGTCTTGTTTTTAACTAAGTGACCAAAGATTGAGGTAAATATTCTCTGTAATAGATGCTTGCATAATTAATGTAATAACTATGCCTTTAAGTATGTATTTCATTATTCTATAATTGTCATCTGAGCAGTTTTATTAATAAATGAAAATATGTTTTGTGTATAATGAAGTCATACTTTTATAACCAGGTAGGGAGAGACCAGTAGTAAAATGAAGCTGGGGAAGGGAGGTTAGCTAATGCTGCGCTTGGCAAGTAGCCAGATCAACTATTACATTTTTTTAAAGTATTAAATTCATTTCAAGAGCAGCAGTTTATTTACCGCAGTTTTCAAACGGTGTCAGTGGTGCAGTAGGTAGTACACTCATAGTGTGAGAAGGCCAAACGACTGTGTGGCTTCTGTGCCTACTGCAGATGATTGGATTGCTGACACTGCATTGCAGGGTTAGGGGGTGCTGAACTCTGAGTGCGTTATCCTTTGGATGAGACATTAAACCCCAGGTTCTATCTGCTTGAGTTGGTGGTGGCTCATGTGGATATAAATGATCCCACAGTACTCATCAAAGAGTAGGGGAATTTTACTGAGGTCAATGCTAAAGTTCCCTTATTAGTATAAATATCATCTCGGGTCTTCCCTGAAAAGAGGTCATTAGCCTAGTGGGACTAACCTGGTTAACAAAGGATAAATAAAAATAAATTTTCTGACAGTGCCTGTTTCATGTTTTTTTCTGTGACCAGTGACATTTATATTTCTGTTTCTTTGTTTTGTTATTATTACTATTATTTTATTTATTTATTTATATTTTCTTGGTAGCCTAACAATTTTTGTTTTGGTTCTAATAGCATCTGGGGTCTGGCAGCTTGCCCATGCAGCTGTAGTAGAGGTTGTATGTAATATGACATTTTAATTTAGTGAATGTGTTTTTGAATTTGGCAGTTCATTCCTGTACTGTTGGTATAGTACAATGTATTCAAGCATTCTTTTGTCTTCAAAATTGTTGCATTCTCCACAAATAATTTTATAATTGTTTCTTAGATTTTCAGTCCTGCCAGAAAAGATTAACGTGTTATCAGTTGTTTTATTTATGTTCCTTTTAAATGTATGCTGTATGTATATCTGTAGACTGTTTTGCTGATTTAAAGAAATAATATTCAGATTACTATATTTCACAAAAGAAATGAATTTGTAAATATAGCAGTATGAACCGTTGGTATGAAAACTGAGCGAGATAAATGATCTGATTAAACTCTAATTCCTTTGCAAACACTTAATTTTGCAGTTGTTTTTGTCACAGTCCATATTCTCAGCTTTTCAAGTGTAGGCATTCTCTTTAATGCCCTATAAGTGGTTAGCTTTCACTTGCTAAAGAATATTTGCTTAGATGATAGTTTGAGTCATTGAAATGCTCTTTGTGATGTTCAGTGTTATGTTTGCTCCAGCTTGAATCTCCACTTGTTTGAAACACGAGACACTTTCATAGTGATCTCTGAAGATTAATGCACTGATCTTTTTTATGTTGCAGCTGCTTCACATGTAGTGTAGCCAGTTTTAGAGACATTACTTTATGCTGTAGTAATGTTGATCCTATCTGAGGTCCCCTAGTAATGCTGCTGACGCACAGGGATTTCTTAGAAAAAATTAAAACGATTATCTTGTCAATAAATTGGCCTTGTGCTAGAATGACTGGTATGTTAATAGCTGTAATTTAGCAGCAACAGTAACTGGCATGTGAAACGTGATCAAAGAACGTAGACAGTGACATTGGCATAAGTAGCCTGTGCTGCCAGTTGCTAGACAATCTAAGGTCACTTTTATTGTTTTATTGACTAAAAAGTGTAATAATTAGCTATGTTACTATAATGTCTTAGTGTCTAAGTCATTATTTGCTTTATTGAGTCACTGCTATACTATACTGGAAGCTTGGATTATAATTCATTAACCACTTGTGCCCATCTTGCACATTTGACTACAAGGCAGATGTCCCAGAATATCAGAATTAATTTAAATGTTAACTCATTAACATGGCTATCTGTGTGTACTCGTCAGAAAGGATAAGGAAAAAAAGAAAGTCAGCAGTCACAAATTCCTGGAGGTTATTGCCTTCTACCAGTGAGTACTCAGTTTTGTTCTCATTTTCTCCTTCTGGAGTTGACTAAGGATTTGAGAGGTGCAGCAACCACCCCTAACAGGGATACATCCCAGTATGCATGTACTCTCCATTTGAATGGTCTGAAACATTATTCTGACTGGCCTGCTACCATGAAGCTTTCCCTCTAGAGCTGCATGGTAACATTCTGGACTGAAGCCTCCTGTGGTCCTGTAGTTCTCAATACAGTGAGGAAGGTCTGCCAGGGCTCTGACGTGAGGTACTTGACATCAGGCAGTTCTACTTCTGATGGTGTCTGACCCTGTCATAGTGTATTCTTGGGAAATATGGCTTGATGACACTGTCCTGTCTGTTGTACACTTTTCTATCCCCACATCACCTTCTACAGGTGTATTCCCATGCAATTGTGTCCTGCTTCCTGGTGCCTGAGGTTATTTCATTGCATGTTTAAACCTGTGTGCTAACTTTGTGGTCCTGCTCAGTCATGTCACCTGATAGAGAGCCTAAGATTTTAAACATTTTTTTACAAAGGATGTTTTTCTTTGCATGTTGGAGCTTACAGTCTTTAACTCTGTTTTGTTCAAATTCCGCTCTTCCATATCATGTCAGATGTTGGAAAAGGTTTTAGCCATCCCCTAATCCGAGGTTAAGGAAACAATAGTTAGACCCAGTCAACTTTCATTGTGAGCTAACATGTGGCTTGCAACAATTTTGATTGTGCTGCTGACACTATATGTGCAAATGCTGTGTATAATGCTGCCCTGCCTTAAGGTAGAGCTCACGTAGACCTCCTTCCTTCTTAACTGCCCTTTTGCGGATATAAAGTTTTTGTCAGCAGTCTGAGTTTGGCTGAGAACATCCAAAAAAGGAAGCTGGTTATTGCATTGATAGAAGGTTCTGTGAACCCTCTTGTGCTGTGTTTTCAACTTGTAAGCCAGGTGAAGCTCAGAAGGAATTAACCTGCACCCCACTGGCCAAGAAAATCCCAGAAGTGTCAGACTTTTTTTCTCTTCCACAAGTGATGATGACTAGCTACCATCCAAGGCTATCCACAGAGTGGGGTGATTCCCTAAGCCTGCTGCTGCTTGTAAAAAACATCACTGAAGACTGTTGGCTTGCCATTGTGCTCCTGGATTGCCATGTTTTGAAACTTCTAGGCTATCCCCTGGAAAGGGCTTCACTCAGAGGCCAACAACTGTGAAGACCATCAATCTTCATTGATTCTTTGACAAACTGAAACTGTACATTTCAGTGAGCTGTAAAAGCCTGATCGAGACCAAAGGCTCTGCTTCGGCAGTTACAAGGGTGAGAGAAGACTTTGTCCTGTCTTTGAGCACTCCAGACTTCAGCAGGCCCTTTAGCACTTCAAATTCTGGATGATGTCTCTGTGGGAAGTCAGTCATGATGTGCAGAGTATATGGTTGGTGGTGCTGGACACAACAAATGCCTTTTGATGTTTTAGTGATTGGGGTTTGCAGAGGGAATGCTCTTATTTTTGCATTCTGTACGCACCATTTTCAGTACATTCTGCTGTTTCTGGGATCAGATGAGAAATGAAAGTATTCCAGGATAGTAGCTTTAATGCTGCAAAAAAAAAAAAAAACAGGCATCCACCAAGGCTGTAAAAGTATAAAACTTTAATACACAAAGTACACAGGATATGCGCTTTCACACGAGTTGTGCTTCATCAGATCCACAGAATAAAACAGAACCCATTAAATACTAAAACATGTGCTTCAATTAACCAATATAATACAGCAATCAATTATTGATGTATACTTTTCTTAAGAATTGGTTTTAAAGGAACAGAGGCATTAAGGTCAGGCAGTTTATCTGCCTGCAACTTTACAATCCACCTTGTCTCTGCAGTTTCAAGTCTGTTATTAAAATCAGCATGCCTTTTGTTAAAATATAGCAATTGCAACACTATAAAATCAAAACTATGATCAGTAAGAATAGAAACATGTTTGGCTAGGGCATTGTGTGTTTTTACGTCTAAGGTCACCCATATGCTGAAAAATGCGCTCTTTAAACATTCTAACAGTTTTCCCCACATAGAATGAAGTGCAACGTTTACATATGGCCAAGTATGCAAGTCCATGGGACTTAAAATCAGCCTAAAAGTCAGGTTTAAATATAACATCATATACTGGATGCTGAAAAACTACCCTGGTAGAAATGTGGCAGCAGGCTTTGCAGCCCCTGCAAGGATAGGTTCCCTTCCGCTCAGAAGACAAAACTGGTCTAACCGTAGATCTGTAACACAGTTGTCTCTTCAGTGACAAATTGTTCTTAAATACATAACTAGGTTTATCACCCACTGTAGATTTTATTTTGTCGTCTGAGAGTAATATGGGCCAAAATTTATTAACTGTGCTGCAGACCTGCTATACATTATTGCCATAAGTCAATGAAAGTCTAACTTTATGGCCAGTTGTTATCATAGGGTGACTTGGACTCATATGAGCATTTAAAGAAAGGTTTGCCCTTGCTTGATCTCAAGGAAGCAACCTCACCATATGTAGCATTCAAATCCTGCTGCTTGATATTTTAATAATATCACCAAAAGTCAGTACCTTAGAATTTCTCGCTTGCACACTGAGGATATAGAATGTTTTGAAGCTATGGATCTACTAAGTAATGTCTTTTTGGCTAGGGGCTATAAGCAGAGTACTAGACTGTACCAGAGTGTTAGGACTGTACCTTCTAGGAGAGGGTGATTTATAAACATAGATACTGGGTTTGAAAAGGCTTTTGCAACTATTTTGAGATATTCTATTAGTGGGTTATCAGCTGTGAATTACTATGGTGGTAGGAGTTGTGATAAGTGAGAAGGTAGTATTAATGTCTATGTTCATAGACTATTACTGGGCTAAAGGCCACTAGGGCCCTTACAAGCCTAGCCACACACCCCAGACCAATTGGGTCCTGAGTATCATGGGTATCTGTATGGGTAGAGGGCGTATTAATAATTAGGCAACTAAGAATGTGTTACGGGGTATTAAGCTTATTAATGGTCTTTGTCCATAAGGGACATGGAGGCCTAACTAGGGTTAAGTGCAGTGGGCTAAGCGTTCTTAATGGAGATGGTAACATTTAATTGGTAATGTCTGACATACAGTAGCAGTATAACAAAGTATACACTTTGGAAGACGTGGTGCATAGATACATTTTTCCAAATCAACATTTTGCTTAATTCATGATCACTGAATGGCCATCTTCAGGTGTGTAGTATGATTGGCTCTGCAGTTGAACTGTTGACATCAACATGTGCTGAACTTATGAAGATTCAGCCCCTTTCCCAACTTGTGTGATCTTGGTAATATAATAAGAAAGGTGTCCGAGTGAGGTCTCTTACGTTGGTGGAAGGGTTAAAGGTGTGAATCTACCCCCTTAAAGCACTTACTTTTGAAGGCTGAAACACGCTGACTTCCATTTCAGTAAGATGATCTATGATTTAACTTTACACATTGTTTTCATATATAGCTCACATAACATAACAGATTTTTACCTGTTGTAGTTAACTGCATGAGACGAGATCTGAAATTGTAATGTCCCTATCTCGCCTTCCTTCTTGGTTGGGTTCAGAGCCGAACCTCTGCTCTGACTCAGCCATATTCTAAAGCTTGAGAGCTACCACTGGCTCGAGGCTAGACCCTATCCTATAGTGCCTAACGCTAGTTACCCAGATATCGTTTGCCGCTTGAAGCTTAGAGATTGCTGGATACTGGTTCAGGCTAAGTTTTTGTAATTTATTGTTGTTTGCTGTTTTTAAATCTTGTTTGTTCTTCAGGGTCTCTCTGTAGATTAATATTGTTTGTTTAGCCCCCATCTCCGTTTTTCTGGTTGTTGCTGTTTAGGCTGTCGTTCTTTCTCCAGGCCTATTCCCCTTGTCAAATCAGTTTTTTCTTAGAGGATTCCCCCTTATTCTTAGCCCGTTTCAGTTAGAGGGCCTTACCCTTATTCCCTCCTTTCCCTTTTCTGGTAAGGAGTAGCCATTTAAGTTAGAGGCTGTCCTCAGTCGGGGTAGTTGTTGTTTAACTTAGAGACTCTCCCCCTTCTCTGTTTAGCTTCCTATCTTCTGTTGTTGCTGTTAAAAAAAAAAAAAAAAAAAGTTAGATATAGTGTCTTTGTGGTTATGGTAAAGCTGTGTGTTTGATAACTTCAGTCTTTTGTACGTTAATGTATTGGGCTTTTTATTGTTGTGATAATGTCCAAAGAATCCAAGCCTTCTGGATTCAAAAAATGTGACTCGTGCTCCCAGAAAATGTCCCTGACTGATGGACATAAGAGTTGCGTTTATTGTTTGGGAGCTGTGCACCTGCAGGACTCATGTTCTATTTGTCATGCTTTCAGCGCCAGAGTCTTGCAGGAGAGCAAAAACAAACTTATTTTGCGAGGTTTACTAAAAGGGCCTTTTGACACTCCAGCAGAAGGGAATCAGGCTAGTAAACCAGGGAAATCACCCAAACTGACACCTCCGTCGGTTCCGACTTCGGAGCCGTCAAGACTCGTAGAGAAATCTACCAGTTCATCGGATCCAAAACCTCTCAGGTCCGACAAGACCTTATCTCCTGTGGTTCCGTCAGTGTCCTTGGAACCATCTAGGAATCCTAAAAGGACTAGATCTAATTTCTTGGAACCGGTGCTGTCTGCTCCACAGTCCCCGTTTCTACAGTCTGTGGCGGGCAGTCACCGATCAGCCACCCACACCTCTCCATCGTCTAGGAGTCTTTCGGACAATGTGGAGAGGGTGGTGAAGAGGCTTTTCAAGACACCGGCTCTCGCCAAAATATTATCGAGCCCAGCCACCCATATGGATGTGGAGCCGACTACCTTTCCTCCCGGACCATCTATTCCTCCTTCGACTCATCTGAGCTTGGAGCCGGAGTGCATGGAAGTTATTGTGGTGGAACCATCAGTTCTGAAAACCTCCGGCCTCTCTGTTCCGACGTCCGTTCCGATCTCCGTTCCGATCTCCTCGATACCTCCTTCCAATGAGGGATCTGGAAGCTAATACTCTCTCGTTGGCTCCAAGGGGGGAGCGGCGCGACCTCACTCTCCCTCTTGGAGCTTCGGCGCAGGTGAGTTCTGCTCCCACATCAGTCTCAGAGCCATCACCCACAGTGCGGGAGAGGTCTCTCGACTCTTCAGAGCTGGGGACACTCTTAGGACAGGAGAGTAGTGCCTTCGAGGTGATGAAAACTGTGCTGTCATCTCAGACAGCTCTGTCCCCAGTGGAGCCAGTGTCTTCCCTCTCACCAACTCCTCCATTCTAAGCGTAGGGAACCAGTGCCCCAGAAAGCCCCATTAAGTGACCCCCCCCTTCCAAAACTTCCCCAGAGCAATCCCCCTGAGGAGGTCCCCCAGAAGAGGACATGTAAGAGGAAGCATGTGGACTCCCCTGAGTGTCTGACATCAAACACAGACTTGGAGGACTCAAAAGGATCCCCCCGCAGTACCCGTTTGAGGATGTCTCATTCTCCGACATCCTGGAAATCCTCAAGTAGAGGGGGTGGCTGGAAGTCCCTTTCCCCTGAGGACGAGTCCGTGTACCTGGATGCATTTGGTTCCTGACCCCTCCACCTCTTGGATGTCTCCTCCGTTTGACCCACTGCTAGGAGTAGTAAGTCGAAAGGCATGGCGCTCTCCAGAATCGATGTAACCAATTCCATGGAGGCCCAATAAATTCATAACAGCCCCAGACAAATCCTTTCTATCCAAGGGTGTGCCAGTGGATGCTATGGTGGTGGTGGCGGCCACTAAGAAGGAATTGGCAGACACTTCTACATCTGTCCATCTTCTGAACAGAGAGTCACATACGATGGACAGATATGGGACGCATGTCTTTTCCTCAGCAGCTTTTACACTCAGGTCACTGAAATATCTATCCCATTTCACCCGTCTGCAGAGGGATCTCCTGAAAGAGCTAGGAGATACCCTACAGGATCCTACAGCTGTGGGAGCTGCAGGTAAGACTGCTTCTCAGCTTGTGACCTTATCTTCAGTAGTTAACTCCTCCATGCAGCTTATCTCCTATGCAGCCGATGTGGCGAGCAGGGCTGCAGGCACAGGAGTCGCCTTACGAAGGCACTCCTAGATGCACCTTTGTCAATTTGCAGAGCCTTTCAAGTCCTCCTTTACCAACGCCCCCTCTGATGGCTCGTCATTGTTCGGGCCTAAGGTAAAAGAGACTGTAACCAGGTGCGAACAGGATGGCAATACTCTCTCTACCACGAGAGTATGTTTTTCCGCTCCTTCTCGGCCTTACCCCAAAGGTCAAAATGGTGGAAAAATGTGGTTCCAGAAATCTCATTTAACTTCGTCTGATGCACGTGGTGATTTTTTCCCCCGGGGCAGAGAGGGAAATAATAATGGGAGATGCTGCCCTCATGGCAGAGGGGGTCTGCAGAGTTAGGGTGACAGATACATTACCTGGGAGACCCTTCCAGTGCTTCTGAAAGGGGGCCCACCTCTGGAGGGAGTCGGGGGAAGATTGTGACTGTACCCAGAAGCCTGGCAAGATATCACAGAAGACACATGGGTACAGCTGATAATATCCAGGGAATACAGTATTCCTTTCTCCATGTCACCTCCCCAAAAACAAAAATCTATCCCAGATGTGCCACCCAATCTGAGGGAACAAGCAACTCTAGAAATTCAAAAGTTGCTAAGAAAAAGAGTCATCCAAGAAGTTCCCTCAGACCAAATTGGATCCGGAACTTACTCAAGGTTCTTTTTAGTACCAATGAAGACAGGGGACTGGAGGCCCATTTTGGACCTCAGCAGACTCAACAAATCTGTCAAAAAGACAAAGTTCCAAATAGTGACACTGCAGTCCATACTTCCCTTTCTGGGAAAGGACAGTTGGATGTGCTCCATCGATCTCCAGGATGCGTACTACCATATCAAGATGGACAGGCAATCTAGGAGATTTCTGCACTTCTGGCTGGGAGCCAGTCACTACCAGTTCAGAACTCTGCCCTTTGGCCTCGCCACAGCCCCCAGGGTGTTCACCAAATGCATGGCAGTAGTCACGGCTTATCTGAGGCATCAAGGATTCCAGGTGTGTCCATATCTAGATGACTGGCTCCTTACTGCCACCACCGAGCATCGACTAACCGAGACAAGGGACACCACAATAGGCCTCTGCTCTCAGCTAGGCATCACCATAAATTACGAAAGTCTGCCTTGTTGCCTTTTCAGTATGTTACACAGGTTGACAGCAACCTCTGTTTTGATCACCACACTGCCACTGTGGTCAGAAAGTCCTTCTATGTGGCACATCTCATTACTAAGAGTTGTGCATCCAGGAAGAAAGAGGTCATTGTTTCCCTCTACTCTTTCCTCATTAGGCCAATCGAGTACAATATCCCATTTGGCATGTATCTCACTAGACATCTGCAACAACTGGAGAGGCCGGAAAAGTACCTCACAAAGAGGATCCTAGGCCTTAAACACTTGTCGTATATGAACAGGCTCGAAAACTTCCAACTATTCTCGGTCTCATATCGCCTACTTAGAGGCGATCTCTTCTTGACTTATAAAGCGGTGTCTGACCCAGCTCTGTTAGAAATGCCACATCTAAAGAAATCCCAATCCCTCCACACCACATGCTCCAGAGACCTCAACCTCATTACCACAATCAACAGAACGTGCTGGAGGGACAGGTTCATAACCTAGAGACTGTCCATGCTATGGAATAGACTTCCCATACATGTCAAACAGAGCCACCTCACTGGCCGCCTTCAAGAGCAATCTTGATGAGTGGGTGGGAAACAGAAAATTCTCCCTGCGGATAACTCAAGTGGCTCTACTCGACAGAGGCACTGTAAGGTTGATTGGCACAATGCCAAGGTAATCATGGGCTAGTCTTGTAAAGGCTCCAGGGCCATTAGCCTAGTATACACCTGTGAATCCAACAGGTCCCCCCAGACCGGAAAGAATCCAGAATTTACTCAAGATCCCTTTTAGTGCCAAAGAAGATGGGACTGGAGACCAATTTTGGATCTCAGTGTTTTGAACAAATCTGTTCAACAGACAAAATTTCGGATGATCATGGTTCATTCCATCCTTTCTTTTTTAGGGAAAGATGATTGGATGTACTAGGGAGATCTCCAGGACATGTTACCACATCATGATGGACAAGTGCTCCAGGAAATACTTCCACTTCCTGGTGGGAGCCAGTCAGTACCAATTCAGAGCCCTGCCCTTTGGCCTCACCACAGCCCCCAGGGTGTTCACCAAATGCATGGCAGTGGTAGCATCTGACTACAGGGACACAGAGTTTCTTTATTTGGATGACTGGCTTATCACCGGTCCCATTAAGCATCTCTCATAAAAATCAAGAGACTACGTTATTCAGATTTGTGCTTACCTATTGATCACAATAAACCACGAGAAGTCTCAACTGGTCCCTATGCAAAATTTTGAATTTATAGGGCAAATGTGAATACAGACACTTGCATAGCTTCTCTTCCCTTCCCCTGTCTAGAAAACATCAGACTTCAAGTCAAGAAAATTATCGCCAGTAAGACAGTAGCCACATGCCTGGTCCTGCAGGCCTTAGGTTCTATGGCAGTGACCATTACTTTAGTAACTCTAGCAAGATTCCACATGAGGATTCTACAATGGCTTCTAGCATCCCAATGGTCCATTCTTCATCAGCCAATGTTGCATCATATTTTGGTAACCATCTGTTGCAAAAAGGATCTTCTCTGGTGGCTCTACTCCAAAGAGATTCTTGTGGGACGACCTTTCAACCCACCTCCGCCCCAGGCCGCAGTGACCACGGACACCACCCAGATTGGGTGGGGGGGCATTATCTGGGCAGGACAGTCCAAGGCACTTAGTCACTCATAGAGGCCAGCTTGCATATCAGTGCTGTAGAGATGAGAACAGTGCTGTTAGCCTTGCAGGCCTTTCAAGCTGTTCTCCCCTCCAGGGCAATTGCAATCCAGTCAGATAACATATCAGTGGTCTGGTACATCAGCAGACAGGGAGGAACCAAGTCTTTACCCCCTTTGTTGAAAAGCGCTCAGAGTTTGGCAGTGGCCAATCTCTTCCAACCACTTTCGAATAGCAACTCATATCTCTGGGACTTCCAGTGGGATAGCAGACAAGCTGGAGCAGAAGCATTATCATGCCTTACGAGTGGTCTCTCAATCCGAAAGTGACAGAAATGATTTTTCGATGCTGGCGCTAGCCTTGCTGTGACCTCTTTGCATCGCCTCTAAACAACAATTACAGCAGCTACTTTGTCCTGGTCCCCCCTCTGGGAGTGTTGCTGAGAGACGCTCTCCTAAACGATTGGCCCTCGGGACTTTTATATGCCTTTCCACCGATTCCGTTAATCCCTCAGTTTTTGAAGAAAGCAACCAGGTTGAAGAGCAAATTGATCCTCATTGCCCCATTTTGATCTCTACAGATTTGGGTTCCCCTTCCTCTGGCCTCATGTGATTCAGCAACCGTGGAGACTCTACCCAGCTCCAGATCTCCTGTCCCATCTAGAGAGATTAGTTCATCTGAACCTTCAGAACCTAAAACTCACAGCGTGGCTTCTCCACTTCCATTGATAGCCAGGCATAACATTGTCTTCTCCAGTCCATAAGATTATTTTGGCCTCTCTTAAACCCTCCACTAGAAAACTTTATTGCAACAAATAGAAGATATTTTCATGTTGGGCTCATGATAATGATGTGACCCTTTCTCAGCTCGTATCACAAACATTTTTAGAGTTTTTCACCTCACTTTTTGAAGGAGTGGCTTCTGCCTCTGCTATCAGAATTCAACTAGTGGCTATTTCAGATTTCCACAATGGTTTACAGGATGCCCCATTAATATCTTATAAACCTTGCAAGGCCTTTCTGATAGGGACCTTGATGCTGAAGCCTCCTTATAAAGACCCATATGTCCCATGGGATCTCAGTTTGGTTCTTCAAACTTTAATATAACCCCCTTTTGAGCCTGCAGCCACTTGTGAGCTAAAGTACTTGTCCTGGAAGGCAGCTTTACTAATAGCTATTACCTCTACTAGAAGAATATTGGAGATCCAGGCACTGTCCTGTAAACCTCCATATTTGATTTTTCACCCAGCTAGGGTTTATTTAAGGACCAATCCATCTTTTCTACCAAAGGTTGTTTCAGAGACGAATATTAACCAGATTATAAATTTACCAGTCTTCTTTCCAAAATTTTCAAACAAAGGTGAATACTGTCTATTTATTAGACATCCACAGATAATTGTGTTTTTACCTTCATAGAACAAGACTTATCACAAAATCTTTTCAAATGTTTATTGCCTTTTCTAGTACTAGACCAGGCAGACTGGAATCCAAAGTAACGCTTTCTAGATGGTTGCAAGACTGCATTCCCTTCATATACAAAGAGAGGAATGTTAAATTACCTAGACCTGTTAAGGTACACTCTTCCAGAGCAATAGCCACTTCAACAGTTTTTCACTCCAGGACCTTCTTGGATGACGTATGCAGCAGCGACCTGGGCTACCCCACATACCTTTATTACTCATTACAAATTGGATCTGGCCACCAGGGGAAGAGTTTCCTTTGGTTGTGTGGTGCTCAGGAATATCCTTCCATGAGTCCACCCAAGGTAGCAAGTAGCTGGGGACTCTGTCCCACATGTCAAGGAATGAATGAAGATTGACAACATTAGATAAAGAAGTTATGTACTCACCATAACATTCCATCTGTGTTGTCTACCTTCAGTTTTCCGTGACTGCCCTTCCTCCATCCCCTGTCCTTTTTATATCTCTTGATGGAATGAGCTGTGTCCTTATTCATATTTTTTTAGCCATCCTATTCCAGATATGGTCTCCACAAATGTAATCACAGGATAAATTATTCTGTAAATCAGCAAACTCGATCTGAGGTAAAATGGAGAGGAGCATTCTAGGTAAGGATAAAGCTTGAGAGTTTTTGGTCCTTACAGGCTGTGGTACGACCAAGTCGATTCTGATTTCGGAACAGAACCCACACGTCAAGGATAAATGAAGATTGACAAGACAGATGGAACTTTATGGTGAGTACATAACTTTTTTTGTAACGTTGGTGCAGAATGTCACGGAGGTGCAGCGGTTAGCATTGTCACCTCACAGCAAGAGGTTCTCTGGTTCGATTCTCGTCTGGGGTGCCTTCAGTGTGGAGTCTGCATGTCTTCCCTGTGGTCGCGTGGGTTTCCTCTGGGTGCTCCGGTTTCCTCCCACATCCCAAAGACATGCAGTAGGTGGATTGGACACTCTAAACTGGCCCTAGGTGTGAGTGTGTGTGCGCCTTCTGTGGAAGGTTGGGTCCCGGGCTGGCATCTCGACACTGTAAAACTTCACTGCCAATCATGAGCAGACAGATGATCTGCTGTGGCGACCCATAACCGGGAAAAGCCGAAAGAAGAAGAAGAAAAGTGCAGAATGTGAGGCATCACTATTAGCAGTTAAGATTCCTGAGAAAGAATAAGCTGCTGGACACACTCTAAGCTAAGCTTCACTCTTTTGAAATTGTAAATTTGGACAGTCTTCCAGAAGTGATGGACTCCCAGTGATCAAAGATATTTTGCACTTGTCAGAATGTAATTGTTTTCTGTTTGTTCAGTTCAGCACTGGTGAGATAGCAGTGATTGGTTTCTGTCCTCTGGCATGGAAGTTCCTGCATGTATTCACCTGATTTTCACTGCTGCCATGTTTCATCACAGAATTAGGTTCTTGGCAATGCAGACAACTGTCCCCCACTGTGTGTGCAAAGCTGACTCTACATTAAGGTTCTTCTCCTAGTTTAGACTCCCTAATCTCACTAAAGTTTCTGGCTTATATCTGAGATCACACTAAGGCTGCTAAGAAGCCTTCAATTTGGCATGCTTTTGCCTGCAGATAGAAGCATTTTCACACAATGTGGTAGTTTGCTCTTTGGTAAGGGTTATGTATCTTGTGTTTTTTTTTTTTTTTTTTTTTTTTTTTTTGTATTATTGCCTTGTGGAGGAGAGCATAGAACTAGTCAGTTAAGCAGTTTTTTAAAGATTAAAGATAGTACATTAACACTGTCTCCCAATTCGGAACCCCCTTACTTTCTTGACACTTCAGTGTTGTGATTAACCATTAGCCATCATCTCTGCATGTAAGATCTCAGAGCTGAAGTTGCCCATCTGTTGGAAAGCCTCTCTGGTCTTTCACATGGATCACTTGTCTTTTGTAGCTAACCCATAATCTGATGTTGCTAATTTTCATTCTGTCCTCAACTGTTGGGTTCAGATCTGAACCTTGGATCCGGCTCATCCATTACTGTAGCTCGTGGCCACCAAAAAGCTGTCAAGCTCCTCCATGACCCATAATACACCAACCACTAACACCTCAAATCTTGTTTGCTGCTTTGTGAATAGACATGGTTGCCATTTCAGCTCTCAAGTGTTATTCAGAGATGTTTCTTTAAATCTTTTTCATAAGTTTCATGTATTTGTTTATATTCTCCCCATTTCTATTGCAATAACTGTAATTCTTATTACCGTAGTTGGTATTTTCTGCCCTTTTTCTTGACCTATTTAGCTATAGCATCTTTGTAATATTACCATTGTTAGTATTTCTGTGTCTTTCGGCTTTTCCTGGTTAGGGGTTGCCACAGCGGAACTCCGGTCCGGTAATGATTGGCAGTAGTTTTTACGTGCCGAGTTGCCAGTCCTGACACACAACTTTCAACGAAGGTACGCCCATTCATGCACGTCTCCACACAGAAGACGCTCTAGCTGAGAATCGAACAGGACAATGTCTCTACTGTGAGGCGACAATGCTACCGCAGCACCACCACCTAATGCTCATATTTAAAAAAAAAGTCATTTTTTTCTCGTGAAATTTTTTACAGTAGTCAGAATGTCAGAAAACGTCCCTTCAGCGTTCCAGAAATGTGAAAACTGTGGGCACATGCTCCCTTTATTGGATGTGCATTCCCTATGCATATACTGTTTAGGCCCTGATCATCTGAAAGTTGATTGCAGCATATGCCAAAACTTTAATCCTTGGGCTATTGCTGACCATAAAAATAAACTCATTCTGAAAGAGTTGCTTCAAACAACCTTTTCTGAAGCAATTTCTGGAGTTCAACCCTCCAAATCCAAAACTGAGGAGACTATTTCAAAATCTCCCAAACTGTCAGGATCTTCAGCTACCCAAGAAAAAGCAGAAGTCTGATCTGAAGACTTCCTCGATAGCTTTGTTGCCAGATCCGATGGCTCATTCTTCGGCTCCAAGCACCGTGGAGCTGATATCTTTACCTAGGACTAGGCACTCTCCAACTGTAGACCTAGTACCGTCCAGAAATCCATCTCTGTTTCTGGAACTGTGACATACAAAATCCCCATTCTTTGCATCCTCTCTGTCTTCCAGAAGTCTAACCAAAGTCAGTGTGGACAATATGATGAGATTTTTCACGGTGCAGACTCAGATGGGAGTTATCCTGGCTCCTACCCCTATGAGTCAAGAAGTTCATCCTTCTTTCACTACCCCGGTAACTCCTTCTCTGATCTGACCCATCTTTTCAGAGTGCATGGATCCGAGTCTTGCAGATCCTTCTGGTTTGGATCTGAAGATTTCTCTGAGTGCACAGACGCCAACATCTTTGGAGCTGGATGACTGAGCCGAAGTGGTCCTGTTGGTTATGAGGTGTTGGAGTCAACTCTGAAGTTTTCGGAGTCGTTTCTGCCCCTTGGAGCTTTGGCACTGGACAGCTAAGCCCAGAATTCTCTCTCAGGCAGATTGCCTTTGGGGCAGAGGGATTCAGTGGGCCAAAAGCTTGCCTTCTCAGCTCATTTGCCTTCCTTTTTCCCAGAACGTTCTACCTTTGAGGTGGTGAAGAGGGTTTTCTCTGCTCTGGCAGAGCAGACAGAGTATAACCCCTCGGATATTTCTTTCGGATCTCTGCACCTTGAGGCACATTATTCTGTGCCACAGGGACAGCCAACCCAAAGTCTCCAGATCACCCAGTGTTTCACTGTCTCTTCCAATACTTCGCTGGAGCATCCCACCAAGGAAGTCCCTAGGAGGAAGAGGAAGTGCAAAAGGAGTCACTTGAGCTCCCCTCAGGAGTCCGTCATTGAGGATACGGATTTTGATGCAGGGGAAGTGTCCCCATGATCACCTCCTGAAGCTGTCTGATTTGGACATTTTCTTGAGATCCCTAAAGAGAGAGGTGGTTGATCCTCCGACAATCTCTCCCCAGAGGAGTCTGTATTAATGGAGGCCTTTGGAGCTGACCCATTTACTTCCTGGGTTACTCCCCCTCAGCTGAACTCATTGACTTTATCTCTAGGCAGGTGTGGAGGGAATCAGACTCTGTTGAACCAATCCACAAGAGACCAGACCAGATTCTTGCTCCACCAGTAGGTAAGAAATTCTGGAGTAAAACTTCTGAAGTAAAAGGGATGCCGGTAGATGCTGTGGTTGTGGGCACTGGCCACCAAAAAGGAACATGCTGAACAGCGTTCCTCTGCCAATCCCCATAAGAGGGAGTCTGGAGTGCTGGAAGGATTTGGGAAATGTGCGCATGCTTCAGTGACCTTTGCTCCCTAAACTATTTGCCACACTTTACTTGACTACAAAGGGACTTAAGGAACTTTCAGAATCCCTTGCCAGGACCACTACTGCTGAGACTCGGATTCTGTGGCTTATAGTTGGCTACCCTTCAATCTATTTCAAATTCCTCCATGAGGCTTATCTCATATGCAGCTGAAGGTGCCTCAAGGGCAGCAGATACAGGCATTTCCATCAGAAGGCATGCCTGGATGAGCCTGTGTGATTTTGCAGAGCCCTTCAAGCCTTTGTTAGTCAATGCACCCTTTGATGGCAGCTCATTGTTTTGCCCAAAAGTGAAGAACACACACTCTCCAGGTGTGAGGAAGATGGAGAGACCATTTCTGCAGTAGGCGTAGGTTTTTGACCCTTCAAAAATCCTTTTCTAGGAATCCAATGAGTTAGTTGAAAGATGTGGTTCAGGAAATCCCTGGGTACTTTCCAAAATCTACATGAAGATAGTTCCCCCCAGGGGCAGAAGAGGGGCACTATAATGTATAACACTCATGCGACAGAGTAGACCCACAAAACCAAGGGTCCAGGGATTCTTTGAGACCCTATCAGCACTTTTGAAATTTTTGATTGCACCCCTTGTTATCTTCTCTGCCTGTTCGCATGCACACATGTTATATTAAATTCATTAGTCTGAATTTCTTATTTTTTTCAAATAATTTCTAGAACTTTTGCTTTGGTTCATTTAGGGCAGTATTACTACTCATATAAACATACTCTGCTTAATTGTTGTAGATTTAATGAATATATGAGCTTACTGTTCTGTAAATGTGTAACCATTTTTTCATCAATTATTTGTTATCAGAGTCTGATGTGAGACTTGAGCTTTTGGTTTTTCACACTGTGAAAGTAGTAAATATACTGGTGGAATAAAATGTGTGAACCTGAACAAGACATCTGAAAAATATGTAAATATTTTTAATACAAGCAAAACTTTTTTTATACTTTACTTTGGTTTGTAAATCAAGTGATCAAAATCATTCAGTTAACTTTTGTTGCATGCTGATCCAAGCCGTTCAGCTGTTTTTGTTGTACATGATATTTTTTTGTTTTGCTAAAACTCTATGCATCCTTCCTCTCCTTAAAATGTAACAAATAGTGGTGCATGTTTTTTATGGTCTTGGTTTTTCTGGATTCCTAAGCCCACACATGTAGATTTCATGCTTATTTGCTTTCACTTTGAGATTGGCTTACTTTACCACATGTTGATAATGTGGCTGTTGCTACTACAGGGATTATAGAGTGTCATGAAGCTGTGAATGTTTAGTAGCCTAGTCAGTTGTGTTTAGAAAAGTCAGCCCAAGGGCCTCTCTAGGTCTTGACCAGCAGATCAAGTGTCCATATTGGCATCTGTTTAATGCGTTTTAGCAGACTGTTTACAGTCATTGGCTAGTAACAGATTTCTTAGATTTCTTGATGCCTTTTCTCACTCTCCACTATTGTGATGAATGACTGAAGTTCTTGTAAGTCACTGTTGCTTGATTTGCACTGTATTAAATGCATTTTTTACTATAGGTTCACTAAATTACTGGGATGTTCTTTACATGGTACAGTTTGTTTGCTAGTGATATAATGGGTGCAGTGTGCATTACAGTCAAATTTAACTGATGAAAAGACTAGAATCAATTTGCCTAAAGTGCTTGTAAATATTCAGTTGTGCTGCAGCTTGTATATATTGTTTTAGCATCTTGGTTTCCCTTGTTAGATCGCAGATTATTTTTGGAAATAAAAATTAAAATCCATTTAGTAAAATTTAGATGTCATGATTTTGCATCATCACGTTGTTGCCTCCTGTTGATTGATTTTTCAGTTTGGTTTAATTTGTGGATGGGGTGCCTTCTCTACAGAGTTTGCATGCCCTATTATTTTTTTCCCATCAAGGTTTCCAGTTTCATCCCATAAATTAAAAATGTGCCAGTAAGTGAACTGCTAATTGTCTATTATTGCCCTTAGGGGAATGTGTGCCTGTACACACATATATATACTGTGATGGACTGATGTCCCTCCCTCCACAAGACCATGATGCAAAGCAATGAATATGATTTACTCCAGTTTCTTGCCTGGGTAGGCTCCTGCTTCTTCATAATCCCCCAGAAAACTAAAAAACTAAGAAATTATAGTTAAAATATGATTTCTGAGGCAAAAAAATATGAATTGCCAGATAGTACTTGATCCTCTGTGATCATTTTAATTATGACAGGACTTTGGTAAATTTCCAGTCTGTTGATTTTTGTTTATATATTTTGTTTGCATATGGTGTATTCACTCGGTATTATTTTTAGATGTTTAATTGTCTGCTACTTTCATAAATTGGTGGTCTAGCTTGTAAAACACACGCACACCAAATTAAGGGCAGTTATCTCTTGGTCTTATTAATATCCGCGGTGGTACAGCGGTAGCGTTGTTGCCTCACAGCAAGAGGTTCTCCTGTTCGATTCTTGGCTGAAGTGCGGGGAGTGCCTTCTGTGTGGAGTCTGCATGTTCTCCCCGTGGTTGGATGGGAGTTCGAAAGACATGCGTAAATGGGTGTGCCTTCGTTGAAGGTTGGACATCGAGCTGGCACCTCGGCGTTCGTGAAAATCTGCTGCCAATCATTAGCGGACCAGAGTTCTGCTGTGGTGACCCCTAACAGGGAAAAGCCGAAAAACAAACAAACAATCTCTTGGTCTTATTAGAGTTATTCTTCATTCCACTTCATTGTTTCACTCTCCAATGCCCATTTTATCAGTTTTGGTGCTGTGGAGTAGCTGGAGCATGTCTTGGCACTTGAGAGTAGGCAAAGCAAGGAGACTAATCTTGGATAGGTGTCCAGTCTGTTACAAAGCAGCGACACAAACTAACTCACTGTATACCTGCTTTTGGGATGTGAGGGGAAACTGAAACCCTCAGCAAAAACAGATTCTGTGGACATGCAGACTCTATGCAGAAGACATCCCACTTTTAACATCCGCACTACTGTGACACCCACTTCCACTCCATTTCAGTATACTCTTAGCAGTTCACACTCTTGTTGTGCTCATCTGTGCTCTGACTCATGTTATGACATCTTGATTTGCAATGGCAGTGGAGGACACTTAACCCCTAAATGCCTGCGATGTTGTCCTGATGTTTATCATGGCAAGTGTTTTTTTTTTTTTACTAGCATATCATTAAATTCAGAGATCCCCTCCTTTTCTCTGTGGCTCCTACCTAGATTTTCCAAAGTGTAATAAGTCTGTATGGGTGACACAGTGGCTCAACATTTAGCATTGTCCCTTCACAACAAGAGGTTCTTCATTTTGTTTCTTGGCTGGTGTGCCTTCTTTGTGGAGTCTGTATGTCTTCACGCTGTTCACATGGGTTTTCTCTAGTTGCTTTTATTTCCTCTGACATTCTGAAGACACTGCAGTAGGTGGATTGAGCACTTTAAATTGGCCATAGGGGTGTGTGTGTGTGTGGTATAGAACAACCATGGCAGGGCTAGCCAAGTAGTTGTGTGAACATAGGATCTACATGATAATCAGTTGATGTGATACCTTCACCCCATGTTCAAGAAAGGGAAACTGGGATTGATGGATGGATGATGTCTGAACATTTAATGGCAGATATTTATACTTTGTAATCTTTGAAGTTGTGTTAAAAGCACAAATGTCATGAGAGATGAAAAAAATCCATCTGTTTCATTTTTGAGAACCCACTTTTTATACTTCACGAGGTTTTGAGGACACCAGAGCGTATCCCAAGAAAAAGTGGGTGCTTCTGGGCAACTCTAAGTGTGATAATAGTTCAAAACTCTAATTGCAGGGATAAGTGGAAAAGTAGTTTGAGCAAGTCCTGTTCTTTGCTGGACTGCTGTCAAAAGATTAAGGAAATGAAAGATAAAGGGTCTATATTAGAACATCGAAGTTTCAAAACTTTGAATGTTCTAATATCGAACCCTATTCAGCAAAAGCTGAAAATATTGAAGCAACAGAAAAACGAATTTTTTCCTAGGGAAAGAATTCTGTTATCCGTTTCTCTTGTTTCGGTACTTTCAGTGCCGTGGTGGAAAGTTACGGGTTGGGTTCAGGTAAATGTGCAATTGAGTCCGTGTTAGGGTAGTTAGGGTTAGGGTGCGGGTTAGGTATGTGTGCGATTGTGTGGACGTGAGGGTTAGGGCGGGTTAGGTGAGTTAAGGTTAGGGCGCGGGTCAGGTAAGTGTGTGATTGTGTGGATGTGAAGATTAGGGTGGGGTAGGTGTTAGGGCGCGGGTGAGTGTGTGATAGTGATGGACCTTAGGGTTAGGGTTTGGGGTAAGGTTAGTGGTGTGTGTATAGTTTAGTGTAGGTTTAGGTGTAAGATTTTAGGTGTATGTGTGTGGATTGCTGTTTGTTTGGTGTGCTTGTGTTGTGTGTGTGTGTTTTGGAACAGCAATTTTTTTCCCTAGGAAAAGAAATTGCTGTTCTGTATGTTCGATGGCATAGCTAAGGCTGTAGTTTTAGGAAGACCTTAGGCAAGGCTGTTCAGGCTGCTCCTTTCATGGGTGAATATTTCTAGCAGGCTCTGCCAGACATGCTTGAAGACCTCTGGAAGTTCTGTTAATGTCCTAGCTTTCTCCTGTTCTGGGCCTTTCAAGTATTCCTACAAAGGCTGAGCCTTTTTGTAGGATGAGTATAGTTGCCAAGTGTCAGGCAGGGATATCTCCACTAATTCCATCCTCATAGCTTTCTGTGAGGTAGATTACACAGCCACCTAATACTGTAGCCCTGAGTGAGACTTGTTACAATGGTTCAATTTACCCTGGAGAACCTTTATATTGTTTCAAAAAGTGATTAGGCAGTGAGAAAGTACCATATTATCCTGGACCTCTGCAGTTTCAGAGAACGCACCCAGCACATCACATGCTATGCAGTGATTTTCCAGGAGGTGACACCCTGTTGCTGCAAGGTATCCAAGAGGTGTCACTGGACCTTACTGAGGCATTTGGGCACATTTGGTGTTTGGGGTCTCCAAGTTACTTTAATTCACCCTGGTAGGCTTTCCTTTCATTATGGAGTCAACTTGGTGACTGTTCTGCTTCCTTTAACTATAGAGTTATAGACCTTGCAGACGAAAGGACTTCCGTTAGCTGAACAACTGGCTCTTGGTGTCTGTCATGGGATTCATTATCAGTCCTTTTTTGTCTTTCAATCTGTTGTAGTCCCTTTTGGGCGAGTCAAAACACTGGGTGACATCCTTTCTATTAGTATCATGGATTGCCTTTATAAAAGTGAAGTCCAGTGCTGTTCACCCTTGATAATTAAAGGGCTCGGGGAGTAGAACCCTTTTTGAGCCTCCTGGGTTTGTTGATGGGCACTGTATTTGCAGTTTTATGCTCATGCATATAAATGAGAATTTCATTAGCCAGTGAATTAACGTATGCAAAGTTATCATACATTCATTTATCTTTTGTAAGTTTACTACTACCTTTCCGAACTCTATAAAGTGTTAGATGGTGCCCACCAATCTCAGTGTTATGGTGCAACTACTAAAGATGAACTTTTCACTGGTGTATTATGGAAGCTTCCTCTCTTCTCTTTTTTTGATGGGAAAATTGTGCTCCAAGTGAGGAGACTAGAAATGTATCTCACGCTAAGGTAGTACTTGCTGCTATTCAACATTCAGAACACAAGTCAACTCTAAAGGATCTTGTCTTAAGTCAGGCACCTTTCCTACCCATGATGCATTGTGCCTAACGTCCCTCAGATCTCGTTTGCCACTTTCGTGACTAGATGTGGTTAACTGCTTCTCTCAAGCAATTTGGTTAAGAAGTCAAATTTCTTCAAATCTTTATCCATAAATGGTAGTGTATAACTTATCTTTGTTAGGTACTTGACTCTATTTTTGCTGCACTTACTAAACTCTCCTTCCCTTAGTGTATTTGATCTTACCATCATTTATAGGCATTTCCTTTTCCTGTTTATCCTTTCCTGACCAGGGGTTTTACTTCTCCAATTTGTCCCTTTTAGATTATATATATATATATATATATATATATATATATATATATATATATATATATATATATATATATATATATATATATATATATGTGTGTGTGTATATGTATATATATATATATATATATATGTGTGTGTGTGTGTGTGTGTGTATATGTATATATATATGTGTGTGTGTGTGTGTGTGTGTGTGTATATATATATAGATATAGATATAGATATATATATGTATATATATATATATATATATATATGTATATGTATATATATATGTATGTATATATATATATATATATATATATATATATGTGTGTGTGTGTGTATATATATATATATATATATATATATATATATATATATATATATATATATATATGTGTGTGTGTGTGCGTATATATGTGTGTGTGTTTATATATAAAGTCTGTTATCTTACTTTGCTGGTTTTTCAGCTTATTGTTAGCTGCAAGTGTTTTCTTGGTGTTCTTTCCACTTTCTTGATATAATTGTTTCTTGCATTATTTCTGACAGGTGATTCAAGAAGTGTGACAGATGTAGGCATAAAATACTTTTCTCAGATGCCCACACACTGTGTGTTGTTTAGGTGCGGAAAACCTAGATCAGTAGTGCGATATTTGTTGTGGTTTTAATCCACAGGCTTTAATTGAGAGGAAAAAAATTGATATTAAAGGGTATGTTGCCAACTCCATTCTCTGATGCTTTATCTGGAGTTCAACCTCCTAAAGTTAGAGACCCTTCAAAAGGTCCAGATCTGTGGAATCCTCTGATGTGAAGTTGTTAGATCTCGCCGTTTATTCTCACTGATGGGTTCGGAGCCGATCCTCGGCTCTGACACGGCCGATAGCAAAGCTCAAGGTTTGCCAGTAGCTCGAGACCAAGCCCCTTATCCCACAATGCACTGCTGGAATTACCTCAGATCTAGTTTGCCGCGGCAAGAGAGATCTCGGTGATCCAGCTAGCTCGGACCATTTTTGGGAAAAAAAATTAACAGTCTATAAAAAGTTTTCCTTTTGTTTAAAACATATAGTGTGTGCTAGTATTAGGTCTTTTTATATATATATTCTATAGTTCAATAGTTATAAATAGTTTAAAAGTTCGGGCCTTGTTGGCTTCTTCGTTTGTGTGGGACTTTAGCCCTATTTACACTTATTAACCCTTATAATAGTCGGGCTTTTTTTTCTGTGGGCCTCTCTAGCTCTATATTTGTAATCTATATTACATTGTTATAGATAGCGCCCGGATTGGGCTTAGTTGTTTGTGGATCTTTTCAGTCAAGTAAAGACTTTACTAATTTACCTTTTTACAGTTTACGGTTTGTGTTATTTAGATATGTCGGATGATAAGGAGAAATCCCATCCTAAATCGGGATTCAAAAAATGCCCAGATTGTGGGCAGAAAATGTCTGTCACTGACGGACACATTCAATGTGTCTACTGTCTGGGGGCTAAACACCTCCAAGACACCTGCAGCATTTGCCACTCCTTTTCTTCAAGAGTCCTCTTGGAGAGAAGGAGGAAACTTATAGACGGGATTGCTACAGCAATCTTTTTCTGAAGTGTTAAGTAGCCATGAGGGTACTAGTACGTCCTCCAAATCCTCAAAATCAAAATCTTCAGATAAAGTCACGAAAATGGCAAAAATTTCAGAAGGCGGGTCATCGGTTCCACAGTCATCGGAACAGAGTGTACCTTTGATTCGGAGCCAGCTCTCGGTTTTGGTGCTGGTCTCTGAAGTGCCTTCTTCACCTCTGCTCCAGTCAGCACCTTCGGTGTATTCAGCTAAGTCCTCAGTCAGCCTTTCAGATTTGGACATGGATCGGCTAGTGCAGAAGCTTTTACAGGCACCAGGACTTGCCAAATTGTTGTCGGTACCGAAGACCATGGAACCGGATTTGTCTACTCCTCCTCCAAGCCGTTCTGGACTCACGTAGCCGAAGGAAATTGAACCAATGATGGTCGAACCCTTGGAGCTGATACCTGCACCGGTGCTATCAGCTCCATCTACTCAGATGTCCTCGGCGCTGACTGTTGACTCTAGGAGCCGACGCTCTCCCGTCGGGTCTGGGGAGGATAGTCAAACCGATTTGTCGGTGCTGACTCTTCCTCTCAGGGCTTTGGCTCGGATGAGCTTGGCTCCTACCTCAGGCTCGGAGCCTAGGGTTTCAGTGTGGGAGAATCGGACGGTACTCTCTGGTCCGTCCACTCCTCGTCGGAGCCATGGTGCCTTCGATGCTATGAGGAGAGTTTTGTCTCCAAAGACAACGTCATTATTGGTTCAGCTTTCCCTCTCCCCTCAAGATCCTGTGTCTGCTTCTTCATCTGCCGATCCCTCTAAGCATAGACAACCCGAGCCTCAAGTTCCCCATTAGGACGTCCCCTACTCTTCTGAGACCTCCCCAGATCCCACCACTGAGGGGGTGCCCAGGAAAAGATTGTGCAACAGGAGGCACTTGGACTCCCCACAAGAGTCCTTGATATCTGACACGGACTTAGATGAGTCAGAAGGGTCCCCTCGATCCCCCTCTGAGGATATCTCTTTTGCAGAGGTACTAGAGATCCTTAGTCAGAGGGGTGATTGGCAGTCCAAGACCCCTACTGAGGATGAGTCCATGCTATTGAAAGCTTTTGTGTCTCAACTTTCCACTTCATGGGTGTCTCCGCCTTACGACGAGCTCATGGAACTGATTTCTCGTAAGGCGTGGGAGTCACTGGAGGCCATGGAAACCTGTTCCTCGTAAACCCAACAAAATTATGTCTGTCCCAGTGGACAAGCCATTTTTGACAGAGTGCCTGTTGATGCCATGGTGGTAGCTGCAACCACCAAAAAGGAAGTATCTGAGACATCCACCCCCCTAACAGAGATTTTAGGGTCATGGATAGATATGGGAAGCGCATGTTTAGTTCAGCGACTTTTTCTCTGCGATCACTGAACTACTTAACCCATTTTACGAGACTACAGAGAGATCTCCTGAAAGAGCTAGGAGATGCTCTCCAGGGTACGGTAGCTGCAGGGGTGGCGACAAAGTCAACGCCCAGCTCGCTACCCTAAGCTCAGTGGTAAACTTGTCCATGCGTCTCATATCCTATGCAGCTGATGGTTTGAGTGCAGCCGCTAGTTCGGGCATTGCTGTTCGAAGACAAGACTGGATGCGTCTCTGTTTCTTTGTAGAACCCTTTAAGTCTTCCTTTATTAATACCCCATTCGATGGCTCATCACTGTTTGGGCCCAAAGTAAAGGAAACTTTAATCAGGTGTGATCAGGAAGGCAAGACCTTATCTGCCGTTGGAGTCCTACTCTGCCCTACCCCAAGGGCCCTAGGGGAGGGAAAATGTGGTTCAGAAAAGCACAGGCAGCCTTTCAGGACACACGTGGAGAAACCCCCTCTTGAGGCAGAGGAGGGGGTTATAATGGAAGATGCCACCCCCGCAGCAGAGGGGGTCTGCAGCAACAGGGTGACAGGGGTCAGTTCTCCGGTCAGCCCTACCAGCGTCCCTGAAAGGGGGCCTGATTGTTCGGCTCTGAAGGCAGTCGGGGGTCGCTTGTCTTTGTACCCAGAAGCCTGGCTAAACATAACATCAGATACGTGGGTACAAAGCATCATTTTCAGAGGAGATTTCATTCCGTTCTCTTCCCCTCCCATTCCTGTAAAGATAATCCCAGATTTTCCACCCAATCTCAGGGAACAAGCAATCGTAGAGGTCCACAGATTGCTAGAAAAAGAGTCATCCAACCAGTCCCAGCAGACCAAGTTGGATTCGGAACTTACGATTCTTTTTGGTACCAAAGAAAACAGGGGACTGGAGACCTATTTTGGACCTCAGCAGACTCAACCAGTTAGTAAAGAAAGAGAAGTTCCGAATGGTCACACTTCAGTCCATTCTTCCCTTTTTAGGGAAAGGAGATTGGATGTGCTCCATAGATCTCAAGGATGCGTACTATCACATAAAGATGAACAGACGCTCCAGAGATCATCTGTGTGTCCGGCTGGGATCCAATCATCACCAGTTTTGAGCCCTCCCCTTTGGTTTCACCACAGCCCCCAGAGTTGTTCACCAAATGCATGGCAGTGGTCACGGCTCACCTGAGACATTGAGGATTCCAGGTGTTTCCATACCTAGACGATTGGCTCCTAACTGCTGCCACCAGGCATCAATTGACTCAGGCAATACAAAACACTGACATTGCCATCAATTGAGCATTACAATCAACTTCGAAAAGTCTGCCTTATCGCCATCGTAGCATACTGTTTTTATAGGAGCAGAATTAGATACCTCAACTACCACTCTGCGTCTCCCTGTCGAAAGAGTCTCTCCTCTCTGCCAAAATGTCAGCTTACTGGTGTCAAAAGAACAGAGCTACAGCAGCAGAGATATTGAAAGTACTAGGTTTGATGGCGGCAGCAATCCTGGCTATACCACTCGCAAGGATGCATATGCGAATTCTTCAATGGCTCCTATTCGCTCAGTGGTCTTACCAGAGACTACCGATGCACCACATGATTCTCATCACGGATTCTTGCAGGAGAGACCTTCGGTGGTGGTTGACGTCTCCATGTCACAACCAGAAGACCCTTTGTTCTCACCCCCCCAGTAGCCACTGTGACCACAGACGCTTCCCTGATAGGGTGGGGGTGGGGGGCATTTTCAGGGAAAGACTGCCCAAGGCACATGGACAGATCAAGAATCACATCTGCACATCAATGTTCTAGAGTTGAGAGCGGTACTTCTGGCGTTGCAGTACTTTCAGGACTCTCTTCCTCTGGGAACTATTGCAATTCAGACGGACAACATGTCAGTAGTCTGGTACTTGAACAAACAAGGCGGAACCAAATCTTGCCCCCTTTGTCGAGAAGCCCTCAGGGTCTGGCAATGGGCTGTATCGTCCCAGCGTTTTCTACTAGCAACGCACATCCCGGGGAAATCCAACATGATAGCGGACAGGCTAAGCAGGGTAATATTGCTCCCTCACGAGTGGTCTCTCAAACAGGTTGCGGAGTTGATTTTCCGCAAATGGGGCCAGCCTTGCTGCGACCTTTTTGCCAGCCACATCAATTCAAAATGCAGAAGCTACTTTGCCCTAATACCACCTCCCAGTCATCCCCCGAGAGATGCACGTCTACATGATTGTCCCCCGGATCTCCTATATGCATTTCTACCCTTCCCATTAATACCCAGATTTTTACAGAAAGCAAAATTGCTGGGAAGGACTGTTACTCATAGCCCCCTACTGGCCTCGTCAGGGGACCTTCATCCTTCACTGCAGTCCCTGAAACTGACTGCTTGACTAATCCACTTCCCCTAATTGCCAGGCTTCATTCAATTTCAGAAGACACAAAATTCTCTTGTCTTCTCACAAGCCATCTACCAGGAAATTATATGGCAGTAAATGGAAAAGTTTCTCAATTCGGGCCAACACGCAGAACATTGACCCTTTCCGAGCCCCGCTATCTTCTATTTTAAAATTTTTTACTAAAATTTTTAAGGAAGGAGCAGCAGCTGCTACAGTTTGAGTTCAATTAGCTGCCATCTCAAATTTTCACGTTGGTTTTGGTGGCTTAAATGTTATGGGCCATAAATTATCTAAAACCTTCCTTAAAGGCATTCTTCATATGAGACCTCCGATCAAAATTCCCTATTCTCCCTGGTATTTAAACCTTATGCTGTCTCAAATTATTCTTCCTCCTTTTGAACCAGCATCATCTTCTGATCAAAAATTTTTATCCTGGAAAACAATATTTCTTGTGGCCATTACGTCTGCCTGCAGTGTCTCAGAACTTCAAGCATTATCTATTAGACCACCCTACATGATTTTCCATGCTGATAGAGTATCTCTCAGAACAAACCCCTCATTTTTACCTAAAGTCTGTTCTGAGTCCAATATCAATCAGGTCATTGAACTACCAGTCTTTTTCCCCAACCACTCTAGCAAATTGGAATACATGCTGCACAAACTTGATGTTCACAGACAGCTCAGATTTTATCTTGACAGAACTAAGGATATTAGAAAATCAGACCAACTTTTTGTATCCTTCTCAGAAGCAAGAAAAGGTAATCCAGTGGCTAAAACAACCTTATCTAAATGGTTATCCGATTATATATCCTTTGTTTATGAAAATGCGAGCATGCCCTTAACACACAAGCCAAAAGCTCATTCTACCAGAGCCATCTCTGTCTTCTACTTTTCAAGCTAAATTGCCCCTTGACTATATTTGCGCTTCAGCCACTTGGTCTAAGCCTCATACCTTTATCGCACATTACAAAGTAGATAAAGCTTCAAGGGACAGGTCTTCCTTTGGTTGTACTGTACTGAAGAACATACTCCCATGAGCCACCCACGGTTGAGGGTGCTAGGGACGCTACCCATCAGTGAGAATAAATGGCGAGTTTTAACAACTTCATATATAGAAGTTATGTACTTACCATAACGTTCCATGTGAGTTGTTTATCTCACCTTTATTCTCACATCCCTCCCTCCTTCCCCCTCCTGGCTGACTGTTGACTTAGAGTCTAGTACCATCCTGGTTATTCAATATTTCTTCTTCCCCTTGGGACGTGTTCTTCGTAGAGATATATATATATATATATATATATATATATATATATATATATATATATATATATATATATATAGAAGGGTATGTATATGCTTGTATATATGTATATACTGCTATTCACAGCAAACAAGATCTGAGGTAATTTCAGCAGTGCATTGTGGGATAAGGGGCTTGGTCTCACGCTACTGGCAAACCTTGAGTTTGCTATCGGCTGTGTCGGAGCCGAGGATCGGCTCCAAGCCCATCAGTGAGAATAAGGGCGAGATAAACACCTCACATGGAACGTTTTGGTAAGTACATAACTTCTATTTTTAATGTCCTCTGAGCCAAAGAAAAAGAGAAAATTGGATTCTAAGTTTTCTGGGATCTGACCAAGTATCTTTCTAGTCTGGCAACATCAGATCCATCAAGATGCACTTCAGATCCGAAGAACCCGGAACTGAAGCCATTGCCTCACACTACCATCCAAGGTGCTCTCCCCTTTTTTTGAATGGCACTCTAAGTCCCCTTCAGTAGTGACCTCTCATTCCTCCAGAAGTCTCATGGAGGCAGATGTGGAAAAGATGATGAGGCTGTACTTCATGGAGCAGTTTCAGGAGGGAGTCTTCACGCTTCCTACCCCCCCTCAGGTCAGGAATTCAGTCCATCTACTCCTCCACCAGTAACAACTCCTCCTCTGACCCAACCTATGGAGTTAGAATCCTCAAATCTGAGCATTCCATGCCCTTCTGTGTCAGATCCAGAGAGAGCTTTGTCTTCAGATCCGACCATTTCTCTGAGCATACCAGTTCTGACATCTTCAGATCCAAATGACTGAGTCGAAACTTCCAGGTTGGATAAGATGGGATAGGATCAGCTCTGAGGTTTTCAGAGCGGTCTCTTTCTCTCAGAGCTTCAGAGTTGGACAGCTCTGCTCTGGCTTCTGCCTCAGGGAGACGGCTGTTGGAGAGGAGGGAACTGATGGTCCATAAACTCATTTACTTTGCTCCATTGGCTTCCTTTTCTTCAGAACGGTCAGCTTTCAAGGTTGGGAAGAGGATTTTCTCTGCTCTGGCAGGTCAGGTGGGTCCTTCCCCCTCGGATCCACCCTTGACATCTCATTTGACTTTGCACTGTGATCCTCAGCATTCTACGTCACTGGGGCACCCAGCCCAAAGCTTCCACACCACCCAGCCAGGTTATTGTCATCTCTTCCAATACTTCTCTGGATCATCCAACCAAAGAAGTTCCTAGGATGAGGACATAAAAGATGAGGCAATTGGAGTCCCCCCCCCCCCCAGGAGTCTGTCACTGAGGATACTGACTTTGATGAGGGAGAGGGTTCTCCCAAATCACCACCCGATGATGTCTCATTTGGAGATATACTTGAGATCCTTAAACAGAAGGGTAGTTGCTCTACCCAAAACTGAACAGTCAGTATTTCTGGAAGCTTTTGGGACTGGTCCATCTACCTCCTGGGTCACCCACCCACTGATGAACTTACTGATCTGGTTTCTAAGCAGGCGTTGAAGGAACCTGATATGATTGAGCTGATCCCCAAGAGACCCAACAGGATTCTGGCTGCACAGGTAGGTAGAGAAAATTGGAGTAAGGGAGTACCAGTTGATGCAATGGTTGTGGTAGCAGCTACAAAGAAGGAAGTCGTGGAACAGAGTTCCACTGCCCACATTTGAGAAGAGTTTATGCTTCACAGACATTTGCTTTCTGATCACTGAACTACTTGGCATACTTCACAAGATTACAAAGGGACTTGATTAAGGAGCTTTCAATCTCCCTTTCAGAGGCCAGTACTGCAGAGACTCAAACTTCTGTGACTTCACAGTTGGCTGCCCTTCAATCTATCATGAATTCATCCATGAGGCTCATCTTGCATTCTGCAGAAAGCACCTCTAGGGCTGCAGGTTCAGGCATTTCCATCAGGCAGCACACTTGGATGTGCATGTGTGATTTTGTGGACCCTTTCAAGTCTTCTTTGTCAATGCTTCTTTTGATTCTTCTTTGTTTGGCCCCACAGTAAAAAACACAGACTCTCCAGGTGTGAGAAGGATGGAAAAGACACTATTTGCAGTGGCATATGTATTTCAACTCCCCAATGGACTTTCTTCAGGAATCAGCAAGGAGGTAAAAAAAATGTGGTCTCAGGGTCCTTGCCATGACAAGCGTGGAGGTAGTTCCCCCAGAGGCAGAGGGGGGGGGGGGACTATAACGGCAGAAGATGCCCCCTTGACAGAGGAGGCACGAAAAACTGAGGGTCTAGAGATGCATTTTCTGACAGATACTTTTAGAGACCCGATTGCCTTCTGCTGGAGGCAGTCGGGGGTCACTTATCTCTGCACTAGGAAGCCTGGCTAAACATAAAGGATACTTGGGTGCAGAGAATCATTTCCAGTGATTATATTATTCCCTTTCCCTTCCACCCCCATTACCCAGGACCCCCTTCCCCCCGATGTTACACCCAGTCAGAGGGAAGCAGTAGCAGTGGAAATGCAAAAGCTGCTATAAAAAAAGAGCCATTCAAGAGGCCTCTCCAGACCAGATATAATCTGGAAGTTATTCAGAATTCTTTTTAGTGCCAAAGAAAACAAGGGACTGGAGACCGATTTTAGATCTCATTGTGTTGAACAAATCAGTTTGACCCACTAAGTTCCGGATGGTCATAGTTCAGTCCATTCTGGCCTTTGAGCAAGGACGATTGAATGTGCTCAGTAGACCTTTAGGATGCCTACTGTCACATAAAAATGAGCAGGGGATCCAGAAGGAAGGTACTTGTACTTCTGTCATGGAGCCACTCATTACCAGTTCAGATCACTGCCCTTTGGCCTCACCACAGCCCCCCAGAGTGTTCAAGTGCATGGCAGTAGTAGCAGCTCACTTGAGACTGGAGGGATTCTGGGTGTCGACCAGGCATCAGGTGGTACAAGCACGAGACCAAGTGTTGCAGACTTGTTCATATCTTAGAATAGCCATCAGTTACAACAACTCTCATTTGCAAATGACTCACATTGCAATTCATAGGTGCAGTGTTTAACACAGTATCTATGGTAGCATCTCTTCCCCTTTCGAGAGTACAAACAATAAAAAATCAGGTCAAAAATTAATTTACAGTACAGAATTTTAGCTTGGTTGATTCTGCAAGCCCTAGATCAGTGTCAGTGGCAATAATGTTCCTTTAGCAAGATATGATATGAGAATTCTGCAATGGATGCTACAAACACAATGATCAATTTTCTCTCAACCCACGACGACAAAGATGAGAATAACTCTGGTATGCATATGGTATCTCTCCTGGTGGATGCAGTCTCAGCTGTTGTAAGGTTGTCCTTTAATTCTCCCTCAGGCAAGGCCATAGTGACCACGGATGCTTCCCTGATTAGGCAGGAGTGCCATTTTCTGGGGAAGACAGTCAAGGCACTTGGTCCCCTGAACAGGCCAAATTGCATGTCAATGCTCTGGAAATGAGAGCAGTGTTTTTGGCATTGCAAGCATTCCAAGACGCACACTGTGTCGGAAGAATTGTGATCCAAACAGACATGCCACTGGTTTGTTACATCAACAAAAAAGGGGGAACCAAATCTTGTGTCAAGAAGCCCTGAGGGTGTGGCAATGGGCAATTTCCTCCAACTGCTTTCTAATTGCAATGCACATTCCAGAAAGTCCAACATGATAGCAGACAAAACTGAGCAGGCCCATCTTACTACTTCACAAGTGGTCTCTCAACAACCAAGTGATGGGCATGTCTTTCCATCAGTAGGGGACAGCCTTGCTGCTTTCTCTTTACATCTCCCCTAAACAATAAGGGTAGCAGCTTCTTCGCCCTACTCCCCTGACTTGAGTCACTGAGGGATGCGCAACTCCACGATTGGTTTTCTGTACACTTATCTCCCAACTCATTTAATTCCCATATTCCTTCAGAAAGCAGAGTCATCCTCATTCCACCTTAATGGTCTTGACAGATTTGGTCCCGTACCAACCTTGGATTAAGGATTCAACTCCATACTTACTGTCTCACTCAACAGGCACGATTCACCTGGCCATCTCAAACCTCAGAATGACTGCATGGCTTCTCCAATTCCATTAATAGCCAGGCAATCTGTGATGTCTTCGCCTATGCTTTCCATTCTGTTATTGTCCCATAAACTCTCTACGAGAAAATTCTACAGAAGTAAATGGAAAAGATTTGTTTATTGGGCAGAGCAAAATCAGGTAGACCCTTTCTCAGCCCCAATACATTCTGTTCTTGAATTTTTAGCAGGTTTTAATGAGGGTGCTAGTTTGACAAAGTCCAACTCACAGCCATTTCAGATTTCCATGTGGTATTTCAGAATTCTTCCCTGCCTTCCTACAAACTATGCAAAGCATTTTTGAAAGGTACTCTTCTACTCTGACCTCTTTACAAAGATCCTATACCACCATGGGATTTAAATTTGGCACTCCAAGCCTTGATACAGTCTCCCTTTGAACCTGCAGCTAAATGTGATTTAAAATTGTTAACCTGGAAGACTAAATTTATAGTTGCAGTTATATTTCCTAGAAGAATTTCAGAACTTCAAGTGTCATCTTCTAAGCCCCCGTATTTGATTTTCCACAAGGACAGGAGACACCTTGCATACCAGATGTTCTTCGTGTTTCACTGTTAAAGTCATCACATTTGGGTTATCTGCTTGCAGTAACCCTCAGTCGGCCTGATTATCAAAGTCCTTGGGTCGGTTGCTATCTCATCTTCCATGATGTCAGGTAGTCAGGGGTATAAAGCATGCAGCCAACACTATTACATCAGTCTTTCTTTCTTGCCGTGCGGTGCCCGAAGCAGAAGCAGTTCACAAGTGCCGATCAGACGACTCCTGAAATTTCCGTTTTCGAGTTTCAACTAAAGCGAAGTACCATGTTGTGGAAACTTTTTCTTGCTCTAAACCGATGTCAGTAAAAGTCAGTAATTGTATTTCTTGTGGAAAGCAAACACCTCATAAAGATTTTCATTCGTACTGTATTCCTTGCCTAGGCCCTGACCACGACGTACCTCACTGTCGGTTTTGTGCCTTATTTAAACAACAAACTATTCGTCGTCTGTATATTTATGCTTCTAAATATTTTGGCACTCTGTTCAATTATCCAGCTATGTCTTCGGTAAGCCACCCAACTACTGACATTCCGAAAAAACGCAAAGATAAAGAGAGAGACAGGCCGCCTAGGTCCAAAGCTGCCGACGACGCTTCTCCTAAGCTAATTGCCAGTTCATCGGTACTCAGTGAGGCGCTTACTCCCTGATACCCACTACTTCAGATTCGCAGGCCTCTACTGAGACCCATTCGGAGTCAGATATGCCGCAAGATGCTTCAACTGTGGAACCTGCGGATGTCTCTACCTTGGATGGATCCGGAGCCGCTGTGCAGGCACCGGCTTCTGAGGGTATATTCAGGCCTACTGACTTGTATATTAAACCAACGCCATCTTCTTCTTCAAGGCCTAAAACTCGAACCATGTCTAGAAAACCGACGCCCAGACCGCATGGTCAGGCCTCTATGCCTAAAAAACAAATAAGAATGGCTGAATACCTTATTACTTTAACCAGGGGAAGCCAACCTTCCCCCTCTGAGACCTAGGACTGAATTTGCTTATGATACTTCTGAACAGAATTCTGAAATTTCTGTTTCCTCTGATGACCAGGATTTATCCTCATCTACCTATGAGGATTCTGATGCAGAGGACTCTATTCCCTCTGCTTCCCCTCCAGAGGATTTCTCTTTTGGTGAAACCTTGCATACTCTTAGGGAGCATTTTCGCTGGGAAACCCAGGATTACTCTGATTCTGAAAAGAGGCTTAGGGATTTCTTACTCCTGCCACAACTATCCCCCCTGTACTGGACATTGTTGATGATGCCTTTTTGGAATGTAGCTTGGCCCCTGACTCTTTATCTCCTGCTCCCAGAAATCCTGATAGATATTACAGGGTTCCTGACTCTCCCAAGTTCCTTTTTAAAAATCCTACTGTGGATCCTGAGACCATTTCACAGGGACCCAAGGGCATTAAGGCTACTACTGCCAAAAATCCTACCCCCTGTGATAGAGATTCCAGGGCGCTGGATAGATGGGGGTAAGAAGGTATACACTTCTGCAATCTTGGCCAGTAGGGCCTTAAACTGCCAGTTTCATATGTTAAAGTATCAGCAGCATATTATTGGATTACTTAAACAGAAAATTATGTTGATTCCTGACTGTGCTGAAAATAAGGATTTACAGGATTTAATGCATTCTGCTGAACAAGTTGGGAAACATACTTTGCAATATGGTTTTGATTCACTAGAGGCATCTTGCAGGGCTGCTGTCACTGGGTCTGTACTTAGAAGGCATGCTTGGCTTAAGGAGCAATCTTTGCCAGATCATGTTAAAGCTAAATTGCTGGATGCTCCCTTAAATCAAGACCGCCTGTTTGCCAGCAAAGCAGAAGTAGTACTTAAAAAGATAGAGGAAAAAGCTAAATCTATGCAAACTGTTAGATTTCCTACAAGTACAGCCTCCAAGATTTAGTAGGCATTGGCCCTCTAAGAATTGGTCCTTTCCTGCCTCTTCCAGGCCTTTTCAGTCCAAACCCAGAACCAGCAGAACACCCAGGCTTCAGTCCCAAGGTACGCACAGGACTAAGCAGTGGGGGGGCTCCCACTTCCAAATCAGGGAGTAGTAAGACCCCCCCCCCCATGGTAAACTCTCTCAATGACTTGACTTTAAAACTTCCAAGCCCTTCTCATCTGACTGCTCCTCTAGGGGGAAAGATTGCTCTGGAGACAAAAAAACTGGGGATTAATTACCCAGGGCAAATGGGTTTTAAATATAGTTTCCCAAGGATACAGATTTCACTTCCACACGTTACCAACCCCAAACGGTTGGCCAGATCTACCCCCAAATCAGTGGGCAGAGGCTCAAAAGCAAGTACACTCTCTCTCTTAAGCATAAGGGCTATTCAAACTGTACCAGAAGAGGAAAAGGGACAAGATTTCTACTAAAGACTTTTTTTGGTACCCAGAAAGACAACTCATGGTGTCCTATCCTGAACCTTTCTATCCTAAACAGCTTTTTGATGATCCCAAAATTCAAGATGCTAACTCTTCACCAGTTGCTTCCTATACTAGGCAAGGATGCCTGGTTGGCAACACTGGATTTAAAGGAAGCCTACCTGCACATCCCAATCAGGGAATCTTGCAGAAGATACCTACACTTCAAAGCAGGCTACATGCACTATCCGTTCTCTGCACTGCCATTTGGCTTATCTACTGCGCCCAGGGTATTCACAAAGTGCCTAGCTCCAGTCATTGCATTTTGCAGACAAAGAAATATTCAAATATAGCCATACCTGGACGATTGTCTAATTCAGGCAGAAAGCCAGGACAAACTTTTGAATCATCTGGCATTTGTACAAAAGGCGGTAACTTGTCTGGGGTACACCATAAACGAAAAGAAATCACATCTTGTACCCTGTCAACAAATTATATTCCTGGGAGCAAGCTTGAACACAACTTCCCAGATCGCTTTCCTCACACGTGAGAAACAAAATTCATTTGACAGCTTACTTCAAACTAATGGCCACAAAAACCCTGCTATCTGCAAGGCAAATACTGCAAGCCTTGGGGTTCATAGCTTCCTGCATTCTCCTTATTCCATATGCAAGACTGCATATGAGGAAACTACATTGGTATCTAAAAAGCCTATGGTGTCAACATTCTCAGGATCTAGAAGCATTGATTCCTATCATACCTTGCCTACATTTAGAGTTCCTTTGATGGGCAGAGGCCTGCCACCAAAACAAGGGACTACCATTCACTCTACCCCCTGCCGCCCAAACCCTAACAACAGATACAGACTATGCATGGTGGGCTCACCTGACAGAGAAGTGCATTCAGGGCAAATGGAACCCAAGACAAATGCACCTGCATATCAATCAAAAAGAAATGTTAGCTGTACAGAATTCTCTTGACAGCCTTCAAGGACCACATTCTTCCAGGACAATTAATGGTAAGGACTGACAACACCACGGTTATGTGGTACATAAACTAGCAGGGGGGGGGGGCATTCATACCCCCTTTGCAGACTAGCCGTGGCTCTGTGGAACACAGCCTTGAGCTACCAAGTGCATCTATAGGCTCAATTCCTGCCAGTAAAGCTAAATACACTGGCAGATGAACTAAGCAGAAATTTCATGGACCCACACGAGTGGAAACTGGAACCAAAGACTTTCAACATGTTGATAAACTAATGGGAGAGCCCAGATATAGACCTGTTTGCCTCCCTCAAGAACTACCAATTGGACAAATTGGACAATTGGACTCCCCACAAACAAGCTTGGAAAGTGGATGTCCTGTCCTTCAACTGGAAAAATCTATCAGTTTATGCCTTTCCTCCTTTGCCTCTCCTCTCCAAAAGTATTACTAAAGATCAAACAGGACAAACAAAGGACGATACTGATTGCACCAGCCTGACCACACCAACACTGGTACCCCCCCTTGCGCAGTGTGTCACTGCTGGCACCATGGCGCCTGCCTCAGACCCCTTCCCTGCTGTCCCAGCAGGAGGGCCAGATTCTGCATCCTCAGCTTCAAACCTGGAACCTGGCAGCCTGGCTAATTGCTTGACCTCTCTGTTACCATTCCTCAGTAAACAGGTGTTGGATATCATTTTGGAGGCAGGGAGGCCTAGTACTAGAAAATCTTATGCTGAAAAATGGAAAAGATTCTGTTCCTGGAGCCAAACTCAAGGGATGGGCACAGCAGTGCCCAATTTACCTCAGATTCTTCAATACTTAACTGAGATGCTTCACAAGGGCCTTTCTTTTTCCTCCATCAAAATTCATGTCTCAGCCATTTCAGCTCACTACAACACAGAACCACCCCTCTTCTCTCATCCTCTATGCAAGCAGTTCCTCAGAGGGGCCAAAAACTTAAGACCACCCAGGAGAGCCCCCAACTCCAGCCTGGGACCTTAACTTTGTATTGGAAAAACTCACTCTACCTCTTTCTGCGCCAGCAGCAAGTGCAGAGTTAAAATTCCTTTCTTGGAAAACAGCCTTCCTTTTAGCAATCACTTCAGCAAGAAGGGTATCTGAATTACAGGCCCTTTTGGCAGTGGAGCCTTTCATCATCTTTCATGTGGACAGGGTGTCACTCAGGACCAATCCCTCCTTCATGCCCGAGGTAGTATCCAGTGTGGCTCTTAATCAGTCCATTCATTTGCCAACCTTCCTTTCTAATCCACAGAACAAAGGGTAATGGATGCTGCACTCCTTAGATGTGCACAGACAACATAGATTTTACCTGGACAGGGCTAAACATCAAAGGAAATCTGAACAACTGCTCGTGGCATTTGCTGCAGGGTTAGAGGGGAAGGCCATTTCAAAGCAAACCATTTCTAAATGGATAGGCCATTGCATTAATTTTTGCTATAAGCACCATGGAAAACCTATCCCGCAGGGGATAAGACCACACTCAACCAGGGCTGCATCTACCTCTACAGCCTTTCTCAGAGGTTTCCCTACCAGGGACATCCTAGAAGTTGCTACCTGGAGTTCTGTACATACTTTCACCAAGCATTACCATTTGCCAATTTTCTCTAAATCCAGAGCTGGTTTTGCCACTGCAGTATTGCAGAGCCTTATAGCTGGTCCTAATGCAGTCTAAATTCCTCCTCCCATCCTTAGCTTTGGGAATCTACCCAAATGTGATGACTGCAACAGTGAAACATGAAGAACATAGTACAGTTGTGTACACTTGCCATAAATGTTGATGTTCAAGTGTATTCACTGTTGCAGTCCTGGTTACCCTCCCTCCAGCCCCCTGACTTCTTTTGGCTATACCACTATTCTTCTTTACTATGCTTAAAAGCTTTTTAGTGTATTTGCTTTTTTTTTGGAGGTATAACCTTGCATATTTATATTTAATTGCTTCCCGTTAGAGGGGCACCTGACATCTGGGGCAAGAAAAAACTGATGTAATGGCGTTGGCTGCATGCTTTGTACCCCTGACGTCATGGAAGATGAGACAGCAACCGATGCAGGACCTAAGACATTGATAATCAGGCCGACTGAGGGCTACTGCAAGCAGATAACCCAAATGTGATGACTGCAACAGTGAATACACTCGAACATCTACATTTATGGTAAGTGTACACAACTGTACTTTCTTCTTCCTATGTAAGGTGGTGTCAAGGATCCAACATTACTCAAACCATTAACCTACCAGTATTCTTCCCAAACTGTGCAAATAAAGGAAAATGTATGCTACACTTACTGGATGTTTATAGAGAATTTTTTCTACCTGTACAAAACAAAACAAATTAGAAAGACAAACCAGCTGTTTGTTTCATTTGCACATCCCAAGATGGGTGAATCAGTCAGAAAGGTAACTATAGCCAGATGATTGACTGATTGCATCTGCTTTGTCTACGCTAAATTGAATCTTCCCCCTACAAAAAAACATTAAAGGCTCATTCCAGTAGATCTATGGCTACTTATACTGTATTCCCGTCTAGAGCATCAGTGGACGATATTTGTGCAGATGCTACTCGGTCAAATTCTTATACCTTTATCACTCATTACACACTAGATCTGGTCTCAAGGGGAACAGTGGCCTTTGGATCAACTATACTCAAGAATATCTGTCCTTAGAGTCCACCCAGGAATTTAGGTAGCTGGGGACTCTGTCCCATACATTGTGGAATGAATGAAAATTGACATCAGATAAGGAAGTTATGTACTTGCCATAACATTCCATGTCTGTTGTCCATTTTCATTCTTTCTCAGCTTTCCACCCTCCATTTCTCACAAACGACTTCTGGAGGAATGAGACCCTTAAGGACACCATGGACACCATATGTCCCTTGTATTGAACTCCAGTTATGGCAATTCTTTTATAGTTTCTCTCAAGGTGTAAACAAGATCTGAGGGATATTAGGTATAGTGCATTATGGGTAGGAAAGGAGCTCAAGAGCTTGTTGAGCATGAGCTAGAGTAATGGTCGAGTTGGATCTGAACATTGAGGAAGAAAGAAAATGGACAACATAGAACGTTATGATAAATACATAACTTCCTTTTTCATCCGAAAAGCTTACAGTAGATGTTCTTTGTGTTTCACTGTTGCAGTCATTATATTAGGGTAATCCTGATGGCAGGTTGCCCTCAGCTGGCCTGAATTCCAAAGTCTTGGGTCCTCCGTCTGCTGTCGCCCCTTCCCTGACCGTCAGGGGTATAAAAGAAGCAGCCGACACCATTTTCTTCAGTCTTTCTTGCCACGCGGTGCCCGAAGCAGAAGCAGTTCAGTTCGCAAGTGCTGGTTGGCCGACTCCTGAGATTTTCGTGTTTGAGTTTCAGATCCGAAGTCTTCAATACAGCTAAGTACCCCGTTGGGGAAACTTTTTTTCTTGCTACAGACCGAAGTCAGAAAAAGTTAATAATTGTATTTCTTGTGGAAAGCAAATACCTCATAAGGATTTTCATTCTTACTGTATTCCTTGCCTAGGCCCTGATCACAACGTTACTGGTTGTCAGTTTTGCGCTAGATTTAACCAACACACTATTAAGCATTGGTATGATTTTGCTTTAAACTTTTTTGGGCGCCGGTTTAATTATCCTGAAATGTCGTCAGATAGCCATCCGACTACTGGAGTTTACAAAAAAGGCAAAGAAAAGGATAGAGAAAAACAACTGAGGCCCAAAACCGACGACAAAGCTTCTCCTAAGCCAGTCGCCGGTCCTCAGTGAGGTGCTTTCGCAGCCCCTGACACCTGCTACTTCAGAGTCGCAGTCCGCTACTGACTCCCACGTGGAGTCGGCTATGCCAGTGGATTCTCAAGGTATTGGAGCCTCGGTCACAAATCCCTCAGATGTGTCAGGAGCCGCTGAGCAGGTACCGGCTTCTGAGGGTGTATTCAGACCTAAACATCTTTACATTAAAATGACTTCAGCTTCAAAGGCAAAGACTAAAGCACCTTCTAAAACAAGGAAACAAACTCAAGAGCCACGTGGACAAGCTTCTATGCCCAAAAAACAGGTGCTCAAAATGGCTAAAGACTTGATTACCTTCCGCTCCTGATAAGAGGCTCAGGCAAGACACTGACTATGAATCTTCAGATCAGGTTTCTATTTCTTCTGATTCCTCTACTGATTAGGAATATTCCCTTCCCGCCTATGAGGACTCTGATGCTGAAGAATCTATTCCTTCAGCATCTCCTCCTGAGTACTATTCCTTTGGGGAAACCTTGCATATCATGAGGGAGCATTTCCACTGGGAGAGCCAAGATTTTTCAGAATCTAAAAAGAGGCTCAGGGATTTTCTTTTACTACCTCAGCACAGGCCTCTAGCCATTCCACCTGTGTTAGACATTGTAGATGTGTTCTCAGTCTAGTCTGACCCCCTGACTCCTTACCCCCAGCTCCTGTTAAGCCTGACAGATATTACAGGGTTCCTGACTCCTTACCACCTCCAGCTCCTGTTAAGCCTGACAGATATTACAGGGTTCCTGACTCTCACAAATTTATTTTAAAAACCCTGCTGCTGACGCAGAAACTATTTCACAGGGTCCAAAGGGAGTAGAGGCTTCCACTGTAAAAAACCCAACCCCCTTTGACAGAGATTCAAGGGCACTGGATATATGGGGAAAAAAGGTTTGCACATCTGCAACCTTGGCTATAAGGGCCTTGAACTGTCAATTTCATATGCTTAAGTATCAGCAACATGTCATGGGATTGCTTAAACAGAAAATGTTAAATTCTGAATGTGCAGAAAACAAGGAAGTGAAGGATTTATTGTATGCAGCAGAACAAGTTGGAAAACATACTTTGCAATGTGGTTTTGATTCTTTGGAGGCCTCCTGCAGGGCCGCAGTTACAGGATCTGTAATTAGGAGGCATGCCTGGTTAAAGATACAAAATCTGCCTGATCATGTTAAAGTTAAATTACTAGATGCACCTTTACAGCATGATACTTTGGTGTTAAGGCAGAAGAGGTGTTAAAGAAAATGGAGGACAAAGCTAAATCTATGCCAACTGTCAAAGATTATTTACAAGTACAGCCACCTAGGTTTAGTAGACACTGGCCTACAAAAATTGGTCCTTTCCTGTGGCAGACAGACCTCAAAGGGGCAGATCCCAGGCGCAAGGTTCTTATAGGTCTAAGCAATGGTGTGCTTCTACCTCCAAAGCTGGAGAAGATAGGGCACAAACATACAGAAAACAGTCCCAATGACTTCCCCCTGCCTGCACCAAGCACTTATCTTCTGGCAGCACCCTTAGGGGGAAAATTAGCACTTTTTGCTCAAAATTGGCACATCATAACCCAGGACAAGTGGGTTTTAAACATAGTGTCACAAGGCTACAAGTTCCATTTCCATACTCTGCCAAAGGCAAACGGCTGGCCAGATCTGCCAAAAAATCAATGGGCAGAGGCACAAAAACAAGTCTCATCCCACATGGACATGGGGGCCATTGAACAAGTACCAGAGCAAGAGCAGGGACAAGGATTTTACTCGACTGTTCTTGGTACCCAGAAAGGACAAGGCCTGGAGGCCGATACTGGACCTATCTATTCTGAACACTTTCCTGGATTTTCCAAAATTAAAAACGTTGACTTTGCAGCAACGTCTGCCCATGCTGGTCAAGAATGCTTGCCTTGTGACTTTAGATCTAAAAGAGGCATACCTGCATGTTCCAATCAGACAATCATGCAGAAGATACCCAAGATTTAAGGCGTATTCAATGCATTACCAATTCTCTGCACTGCCCTTTGGCTTATCTACATGGCTCCCAGGGTCTTTACAAAGTGCCTGGCACCAATAATTGCATTCTGCAGACAAAGAGGAATACAAATATATCCTTACTTGGACGACTGTCTCATTCAAGCAGAGAACAAGGACATTCTTCTTCAACATCTGGCGTTTGTGAAAAAACTTCTAACATGCCTTGGGTACACAGTCAACAAAAAGAAATCAAAACTAGTACCCTCACACGAGATAACATTCCTTGGTGCAAGCTTGAATACAATTGCCCAGATGGCTTATCTCACGCCAGACAAACAAAGGCAACTGACTACCTATTTCAAAATGTTGGCAACAAAGGCCCAATTATCTGCTAGAAAAATTCTGCAGGCTTTGGGCTTCATGGCATCCTGCATCCTACTAATTCCATATGCACGACTGCATATGAGGAAACTTCAATGGTACCTAAAAAGTGTTTGGACTCAACATTGCCACAGCCTGGAAACAGTCATTACTCTCATTCCCTGTCTGCAACAGGAGTTTTGATGGTGGGCAAAGGCTTGTGACCAGAACAAGGGACAGCCATTCACATTACCTCCAGCCATGCAGACACTACCAACGGATACATCAGACTATGCCTGGGAGCCCACGTGGCAGGAAGATGCAGTCAGGGCACATGGTCCTCAAACCAAATGCATCTACATATCAATCAAAAAGAGAAAGTTTGCTGTTCAAAATGCCCTGACAGACTTCAAGGACCTACTTCATCCGGGACAGCTACTGATAAAGACAGACAACACCATGGTCATGTGGTATATAAACAAGCAGGGACACACACATTCTTACCCCCTTTGCAGACTAGGCATGACCTTGTGGGACACAGCTTTGACTTACCAAGTACATCTGCAGGCACAATTCTTGCTAGGAAAGGAAAATACTCTGGCAGACGAACTAAGCAGAAACCTCATGGATCCCCACGAGTGGCAGATGGATCCACAAGTCTTCAGCATGATAACAAGGAAATGGGGATGCCCGGACATAGATCTATTTGCCTCCCCTCTCAATTACCAACTAAAAAGATTCTGCACAAGGACTTATCACAGACAAGCATGGAAAGTGGACGCCCTGTGTTTCAGCTGGAAAAATCTATCAGTATATGCCTTTCCTCCACTGCCTCTCCTCCCCAAGGTGCTCCTAAAGGTCAGACAGGAGAAGCCAAAGATGATACTGATTGCCCCAGACTGGCCAAGCCACTACTGGTATCCAATGCTAAGGAACTTAACTCTATACCCAGCTTGGACCTTACCTCAAATACCTCGACTACTGTCCCAGCAAAATAGTCAGATCATGCACAGCCAACTCAGGACATTAAACTTGGCAGCTTGGCGGATAATGTAGTCATACAAAAAACACCTCTCAGTAAAGCTGTGATGGATGTCATTCTGGAAGCCAGAAGGCCTAGTACTAGAAAGTCTTATGCTGGAAAATGGAAGAGATTCTGTGCCTGGAACCAGTCACAAGGAAACTAATACAGCGGTAGCAAATATTCCGCAGATTACTGAGATGCTGGACAAAGGCCTATCTTTTTCATCAATTAAAATTCATGCCTATGCCATTTCGGCCCATTACAATACAGAGCCACCACTTTTTTTCTCACCCTTTAATTAGGCAGTACCTCAGAGGAGCCAAAAATTTAAGGCCCCTAAGGAGACTACCAATACCTGCATGAGACCTCAACTATGTCTTGGAAAAGCTCACCCTGCCTCATTTTGAGCCAGCTGCTACTGCTGATATGAAGTTTTTATCTTGGAAAACAGCTCTGCTCTTAGCAATTACTTCTGCAAGACGAGTTTCAGAGCTACAGGCGCTCATGGCTGTGGAACCTTTCATAATTTTTCATCCAGGCAGGGTCTCCCTGAGGACAACCCAACATTTATGCCTAAAGTAGTGTCCAGTGTGGCTCTTAACCAAGCCATCCATCTGCCAACCTTTTACCCAAATCCACAGAACAAGGGGGAGAGAATTCTGCATTCTTTGGACGTACACAGACAGCTTAGATTCTTCTTGGACAGAACCAAAGCTTTCAGGAAGACAGAGCAATTACTAGTGGCATATGCTGCAGGATCACAAGGAAAGCCTATCTCAAAGCAGACTATTTCTAAGTGGTTAGGCCACTGCATTTGTTACTGCTACTTACAACATGGCAAGCCAGTGCCTAAGGGCATTAAGCCTCATTCCACCAGAGCTGCAACCACCTCAGCAGCCTTTCTCAGGGGAGTAACAACCAGAGACATTTTAGAGGCGGCTACTTGGAGTTCAGTGCACACCTTTACAAAGCATGATCATCTGCCACTCTACTCTAAATCCAGGGCAGGCTTTGCCACTGCAGTTCTGCAGGGGCTCATAACCACTCCTACTGCTGTCTACTTCCAGCCTCCCAACTATAGCTTTTGGGACTCTACCCAAATGTAATGACTGCAACAGTGAAACATGAAGAACATAGTACAGTTGTGTACACTTACCATAAATGTAGATGTTCGAGTGTATTAACTGTTGCAGTCCAGGTTACCCACCCGCCTTCCCCCTTTTTTCTTTTGGATCTTATCTTTCCTTCTTTGATTTATACTACCTATGTGGTGTATTTGCTTATAGATGACGGTAAAATTTGTATTTTATTTCTGAATGTATATATATAAAGTTTGGCTACCCTTCTTGGGGGCACCTGACATCTGTGGCAAGAAAAACTGAAGAAAATAGCGCCGGCTGCTTCTTTTATACCCCTGACGACCTGACGTCAGGGAAGGGGGACAGCAGCCGACGCAGGACCCAAGACTTTGGAATTCAGGCCGGCTGAGGGCAACCTGCCAGCAGGATTACCCAAATGTAATGACTGCAACAGTGAATACACTCGAACATCTACATTTATGCTAAGTGTACACAACTGTACTTTTGCCTTAGGCTTCTTAGCTAAGTGTGCTTGAAATTAAATACTTCACATTCAGTACTACTTTGACATTTTAAAGTATTGGTTATTATTTGTCAGTAAGTACATTGCATGGCCTAAGGTATATTACACTGATAATTGTACAGCTGGTGGTTTTGTCCTTAAGCAGGTAAAACACTCCATACAGCTTGAGTGTTAGTAAGTTACAAATGTTTACCTTGTCACAGAAGTGTGCGCGCTGTGGGGCTCACTCTGTCTCAGTTCCAGTATTTTCGTAGGTATGAAATTAAGCAGTGGGTCCTCTCTGTTCATTGTTTGCCATGAATGAGTCACCCTGGAAATTGGTTTGTCTACTAGGTGGAAAAATGTAATTCTCTCCTGCTGCTTGATCCAGCAGGACAATAGAGAGTTGATTGTGGATGCATTCTAGTTGCAGTGGCACGGCAGTGCAGTTTCCTGTATACTTTTTCTTTTGATGCAGCCTTTTGTTCTAAAATTTAGAGAAGAAAAACTTACTCTCATCCTCCTCACATTTTAATGTCCTAGAAAGACACAGTTTTAGGTTCTTTGTTCCCTGGAGGTACAGTGACTGATTCCAGTATAAGACAGAGAAGTGATCCTTTTTATGAGCTTACAAGACTGTCTTTTATCAGGGTATCGCTGCAACCCCAGAAGTTTATGAAGTGACTGAAGTTTGAGGAAAGGTTTCACCTTATCATACTTTCTGTACTAAATGGAAGAAAGGTACTGGGTGGAAACAAACTGCCCTGTGTTGAGTGTTTTTGGTTTGCAGGTGATTCTGACATATTTCAGACCCCCTGTATGCCTTGGATTTTAGTTATTTTATAGCCTTTATTGCATGTTTCACTCATCTCTGCTCACATCTTTGTGGAAGGCAAGATTGTGGCCCAGTGCCATAGCTGTCGATGTCTTTGCTCAGGAATGAGAGACAAAAGCCCAAAACACATATGCATTTTAAACATTGCGCACTCTCAATTTTTAATACACTAGAGTGCTGTGCATTAACTTATGTATTTTGAATAAAACTTTTTGGAGATGCTTGACATGTATTAACTGTAATCCTCCGTATTCTAGAAAAGTCACAAGTTGTGACGTGAATAAAGAAAAATATGATTCAATCATCAGGGGACTCTAAAGAATTATGGACAACTGAGAGCATCACCCAGCAAGCACTAACTGGTTAAGGGGTTTTGATTCCTTCCCCACCTTACCAAAACCATTTTTTTCTCTTGGGTAGTTGAACTTCCTCATGATAGGCTTGCCTATCACTTTTTTAAGCTGGTTGTTTTCTGCAGGTCTGAAGGCTGTGTCTTGAAGCATTATTTTACTATTACTGATTGCCACATCCACCAGTAGAAGCCCTGAGTTGCAGGCTGCTATTTGCAGAGGGATTTGGCATTTCACATGGGTCAGGTGTCCTTTAAAACTGATCCCTGTTTTCACCTAAGTAATGTTACAACTGTCTTTAAACCAGTCCATTCAACTCATTGGTTTTCCAGTTGCTGAATCCACTGGAGAGGAAGTCCTCACCACTGATGTGCACTGCACACTCAGCTTTGACCTCAGAAGGGGAGGGTAACCGAGGTCAGAAGGACTCCACTGCACCTTTTAAAATGTTGCTGGATGTAGTTAGGCAAACCCTAAGCAAATAGATTTTTAACTGCATTGTCTTTTGCCACGTGCGAAATGCTGATGTCAGACAACCACTCTATCAGGGTTGTTGCTTCTTCTAGTGCCTGTTTTAACAATTTATTCATTCTGGACACGTGTGCCAGAGCCCCATAGTCATTGTTTTCACATCCATAACTGTAATTTGATTATAGACTATGGTTCATGGCACATTAGTTTATCAGTACACTTTGAGCATTCACTTTGGCTTTAGTCTGCCTCCATCATTCCATGGAGTTGTAATTTTCACTTTATTGAATTCTTCTCAGCAGTCTTCCTACAAGTGGGCCTGTGAAGTAAGAACAAATATGTACCCACCATATCAGATGACTGTAGAGATGACCTTCTGTAACGGGTGCTTTTTTTTGATTACCTCTATTCCCCTTTTTCTTTGAATTGTCTTTCTATCTTACATTGGATTAGAATTTCCTGTAGTTTTTGAAATTGTAATCTTGATTTACTTTCAGATTCTTCTTGCTCAGTGTATGATTGTTGAACTGGGAAGCACAGGAAATGCCTTCCTTTGAAAGTAGCATCTTGACAGATGGCCCCAAACAGGAGCAAATTCAGATTTTTGCCAAATTTGGGTATTGGAGGAGAAAAATCACATTTGTTCACAGTAGTGGGGCTTGTCATGGACCAGCTGATGTACTGAGCACATTCCTGGTATTTCTACCTTGTAGTCTGTCACAGCTGCAAAGTTTCATGAGTACAGTAAAATTGTGCATTCACTTACGGTTCCCCATGTGATAAGTATGAGGTCTGCTCCTGTATGTAACAAACATAAGCAGTACAATTTCCATTCTTAATACATCTGTCACAGTTTAACTGATTTGCTGTTGTTAATATGAATGGTTTTAATATTTGCATTTCATATTTTTCTTAAATGTTTAAGTGATAAGTAGTGGTACCTACTGATTAAGTACTTTAATAAATAGATGTTGATATGGGAAAAATATACAGGTTCTTTGGCAGACACTTCCCTCCCTATTTTATCATATTTGTTAAGCTTTTTATTTTGGAATCACAGTGGTGGTTCATGTATTTCCTCCTTTCAAGTATGCACACCTACTGTTGCATAGTTAAAGTGATGCCTTGGACTTTCATCAGAAATGTAAAGTACAGATAATGTGTGCTCCCATGTGGTTTTCGTGGTCTTAAATTACAGCTTGCCTTGTTGTTTTAAGGCAAGTGTACAGTTGCCCTAGTTGATGATTTAATGACAGTCCTCTGCTGTCCTTGAACCCGCCTTCTGATGTTAAAGGAAGAATGAGAAGCCTTTAAGCAGCTTAACTGGCAACCTACACAGCTGACAGGGAACTGATGTGATAGCTGTCCTTTTCCCAGGGAGCCAGCAATGCACAGCATGACCTAGCAGGGACATTTGTAACAGCACATCATGTGGCCAGACTGACAGGACAGCAGGCAGCCTCTCTTCATATTACTTCAAGCTGTGACAGCCCTTCAAAGATAGGATGACACTACTTTGGCCGATGGCATGCAGGCATTCCCCATTTTTGCTTTTTTAACTGTGTTACATTCTTGTTTCATGGTCAAAGTGATTGTCTTTCAGTGAGGTTGCAACCTCTGCTACAGCTGCTAGTTCTGGAAAAACATAGGCTTGTTCCAGGGTCAGGGGTTAACGAAAACTGTGACTAACTTGAGAAGATTGATGTTGGGAAATCTAATTAGTAGTTAAGTGCATTTAATTCAGTCACTCATGCAACCACAGTGTTAGGCTTCTGGAAGTAAAGAATATAGCTCCCCTGTGCAAGCTAGTAAATAGCGACGCAGTTTAGATTTATGATAATTTCACAAGTTTATTACTGGAAATTTTCAAAATGTAAGGGTAACTGGCAACTCTGTCTTATGTTTTTAACACTGCTTTGCTAAAATATAATTGATCTGAAAGAACATAACATGTTACTTGTTAAAAGATAACTGATCTGAAAAGTTCATGACTTTTAAATCAGTGGTAATTTTTATTTGATTATTTTGCTTTTCTGTTTTTAACTGTTTTGTTTAAACTGATTCAGCCCTTAATCCTGCTGCCCCACCCCCAACTCCTTCACTTCCACCTTCTCTGCCTCTGACACTGAGTTTGTGTTTCTTCTGGGTTCACCTGACACTCTGAAAACTGTTTTTTTTTTTTTTTTTGCATTTTTCCTCTTTCATATTTGTTGCAGGTGTTGGAAGGGGTTTTGCAGTGAGTGCAACAGAGGATTATGAGAACGCATACCATACCTGTGATCAGATAAAGATGTTACCCCAACTTTTCTGCACTACCAGATGTAGCCTTCTAGTTGTCTGTATTATAGTGCGTTCTGAAGCTCATCTTTTTCTTTATAATATAGATTGCTTTTTGTAGATTGAGCTTTACTCCTTCCTGTACTTCATTTCTGCCCAGGCTGGTTAGTGACAACCAGCACTGTTTTCTGAGCTTGAGTCATTGATATCAGTGTGGTTAGTGCTACAGATGTAGTGACAAGGTCTATTGCACATTTTTCTTTTCAAGATTCCCATAGTATACTATTTTTCCCATTTGCTTGTAAACAGGAGATTTTCATTATTATCAAACTCCCCTTTTAGGTGTTAGGATCCATGGTCTTATTTTGTAGCACAAGTCTGGCACTTCACAGATGCAGTATCATTAACAGGTATACTTTACAAAGGAACCCTGGAGTAAACACTGGATTGATATTAATCCCAGGGTGTTATGACAGTTACTCTTTCTGTAATTTAATGTAATACTTATGCTGATCTCCACATAAAACACAACTTAACCAGATTCCTTCATGTCTACTTCCCAATGATTTTTTTGTTTAAAAAGTACATTTTTTTTTTTTTTTGCTACTTGCCTCTTTAAGATCCCTCATGTAAAAGAGCAAGGGGACATAAAACTTGAGGGCTGCATGGCATTGATTAATCATAGCTAAGGGCTAATGACAAAATCAAATAACTAGTTAGTTTTACTGTATTAACTGTGTAACCTGCTTGACAGATTGCACCTAAACAACTAAAATGTCAAACAAAATAAAAAGCATGCAACAGTTAAGTACTACAAACTTCTCAGACAGCCCCACCCTAAGTAATTTGTAATGAAAGTATCACTCCTGTGGGTGAAGCATAAAAGGGTGCTTAACTTTACATCTGGCAAGAAAACAACACTATGAGGCAGGGACAGTTCAACCTGATACCCCCTGTTTGCTTTTCAATAGTGCAATGAATGTAGGACAGCAAAGTAATTTCTAAAGGATGTTACTGACAGATTTGTTCTGACAAGTGCCATGATGCAGTGAAAAATGAGCATGAACACAGAAAACTTTCAAGAAGCAACTTTAACAAAAAAAGCCATGCAGCTTGTGCATGGTGGCACTGTGGTGCAGTGGTTTGGATTGTCGCCTCACAGCAAGAGGTTCTCCAGTTCATTTCTCAGCTGGGGTGCTTTCTGTGCAGAGTCTGCATGTCCTCCCTGCGTTTGTTGGTTTTCTTCAGTTGCTCTAGTTTCCTACATTACAAAGACATGCGTCTGGAGTGTTTCTCCTTGGGCCTCTGCTGAAAATTGGCTTGTTCCAAGTCTGACTTTCCCGGTAAACAAATGATGTTAAGTTGTCTATCTCGCCTTCATTCTTGCTGGATGGGTTCGACTCGGCCACTCTAAAAGCTCGAGAGCTAGTTCCACCAGCTCGAGGCTCCCCTATATCCCACAATGCTAGGCGGTAACTCCTCAGATCTCGTTTGCCGCTATAGTGATCGAGGTGCTTTTCAACCGGCTCGTCAGGTTAGTTTTAAAAACTAGTTGTTATCTTAGATAGACCCCCCTTTTAAGTTAGTTTTCTTCATAAATTTATAAATTAGGTAATTTCCTTCCATTCCTAGTTTAATTTTCCCCCTTTTTTTCCTAAACTCACTAGAGTTCTTCCCTTGGGCTTTAGGCCCAGTCCCTCCCTTCCTAGTAGTTGGAGTGACTGTGTTTTGTAGGGATTTAATTTTTCTAAATTACTTGTAATTTAATTTAAATTTTAATAAGTGTAATCGGTGTGTGTGTGTGTGTGTGTGTGTGTGGTTGCACTTTTTTCTTCTTTAGACATGTCTAAGGAATCAAAGGTCTCAGGCTTTAAGAAGTGTGACTCGTGCTGTCAGAAGATGTCTCTGACAGACGGTCACACTTCTTGTGTATACTGCCTGGGACCTTTGCACCTGCAGGACTCCTGTGTTGTTTGCCATGGCTTCAGCCCTAGAGTCCTGCAGGAGTGTAAAAATAAGCTCATCCTAAGGGGCTTATTGAAGCCTGAGGGTCCCCCGACTCAATCCTCGGGGAAACCCTCGAAGCCTCCCAGATCTTCGGCTCCGGTCTCTGAGTCGTCTTCTGGGGCTCCGAAGGCTGTTGAACATCGGCTCCGCCGGAGCCGATGACTCTCGAACTCATGTCCCTACTATTTCCTCGGCTCCGGCCGGAGCCGAGGAAGACATTGCTGAGTCGGCTCCGATCAAATTGTCAGAACCGACCTCCAGAAAAAGGTCCCGATCACCATCTATCGGCTCCGTTCATTCGGCTCCAGCATCACCATTGCTGTCTGAACGGAGCCATAGATCTCACTCCTCTAGGTCGTCGAGACTATCAGATCATGACCTTCAGAGCTAGTGAGTCGACTTCTTAAGTCCGAGGCACTGGCCCAGATGCTTCAAAGTCCGACTCAACAGTCGAGGACTATTCCCATTACTCAGAATGTTCCTCCTCTGACTCCTTTGAGTTTGGAGCCGGGGCGGCTCTGACCCGAGACTGTGGTGGCATCGGAACTGATACCGCTGTCTTCGGTGCCGTCATCTGCTCCGATGTCTTCCTTGGAAGAATCTCGGCGCCGGACTTCCCTCGTCGGCTCCGAGGGGGTGAGTGGCATTGGACCCTTGTCCGATCCCGCTCTCCCTCTCGGTGCTTCGGCGCTGGTGAGTTCGGCTCCGACAATGGCCTCGGAGCCATCACTGTCGGTGCCGGGGGAGGTTTTCAGCTTTTCGGAGCGGAGACCTCTGGCTCTGCCTGACAGGGGTGCCTTCGAGGTCATGAGGAGCGTGTTAGAACCTGGTTCAACTCCACAGTCTGCTCCATCTGCCCCTCCCTCCACGGTGCCTCCGGTGATTTCTGCTCACTCTCTCATCCCGGACCGTAGAGAGACAGCTCCTCAAGTATCCCCAGTGGGGATCTCCTCCTCTTCCGAGGCCTCTCCTGACCCGGTAGGAGAGCCCCCTAGGAAGATGCAGTGCAAGAGGAAGCACATTGACTCCTCTGAGTCTGTCACCTCTGACACTGATTTAGAGGATTCTGAAGGTTCCCCTCGTTCCCCCTCTGAAGATGTCTCCTTTGCAGACATCCTCGAAATCTTAAAACAGAGGGAGAATTGGCCAGCCCTCAACCCTTCAGAGGATGAATCGGTGTATCTTGAGGCATTTGGCTCTCGCCCTTCCACCTCCTGGGTGTCCCCTCCCTTTGACCCCCTCATGCAAGTGGTGGCAAAGAAGGCCTGGACGGCTCCTGACTCAGTAGAACCCACCCCCAGGAGACCATCAAAATTTATCACTGCCCCCAAGGACAAAGAATTTTTAACCAAAGGTGTCTCTATTGATGCTATGGTGGTGGCTGCGGCCACCAAGAAGGAGTTAGCTGATCCTTCGGTGCCTGTTCATCCTCCTAACAAGGAGTCTAGGTCTATGGACAGGTACGGGAAGCAGATGTTCTCGTCAGCGACCTTTACTATGCGCTCGCTGAATTACCTGTGTCATTTCACTCGTCTTCAGAGGGATTTGCTCAAGGAAGCGAGCGAAATGTTAAAGGACCCAACAGCTGCGGGTTTTCAGGATTGGATGAACTCTCAGCTGGCGACCCTTAATTCTATAACTAACTCCTCCATGCGCCTCCTTTCATATGCAGCGGATGGAGCGAGTAGAGCGGCAGGTACAGGTGTGGCCTTGCGTCGGCACGCCTGGATGCGGCTATGTAACTTTGCGGACCCTTTCAAGGCGTCCTTCACTAACTCCCCTTTTGATGGATCATCCCTCTTTGGTCCTCAAGTGAAAGAAACCCTGACTAGGTGCAAGACTGATGGCAAAACTCTCTGTGCCGTCAGAGTCCATTTTTCTACTCCTTCTAGGCCTTACCCCAAAGGCCAGAAGGGGGGAAAGATGTGGTTCCGCAAACAATCTCAGGGAGATTTGCCTGACGCACAGAGTCGATTCCCCTCTAGAGGCAGAGGGGTTAACAATAGTGGTAGACGCCGTCCTAGGGGCAGAGGGGGCCCGCAGAATCAGGGCAGTCGAGAAACCTTTTCCGACAAGCCCTTTCAGCATCCCTGAGGTGTTGCCCGACTGTCCACCTTCGGAGGCAGTCGGGGGAAGATTATCTCTGTACCCAGAAGCCTGGCTATCCCTAACTCAAGACAAGTGGGTACAGTCTATCATTTCCTAAGGCTACAGAATCCCATTCTTTTTCATTCCAAAGCAATCCAAAAAATCCCTTCCAGACATTCCACCCAGTCAAAGGGAGCAAGCAGCACTAGAAATTTCAAAGCTGCTTGCAAAAAGAGCCATTCAACCAGTTCCAGCAGACCAACAAGGATCCGGAATCTACTCCAAATTCTTTTTGGTTCCAAAGAAAACAGGGGACTGGAGACCCATTTTGGATCTCAGCAACTTGAACAAGTTTGTCAAGAAAACAAAGTTCCGGATGGTCACGCTGCAGTCCATTCTACCCCTTTTAGGGCGGGACAACTGGATGTGCTCAATAGATCTCCAGGATGCGTACTATCACATCAGAATGAGTCGACGCTCCAGGAGATTCCTCCGCTTCAGGCTGGGAACCAGTCATTTCCAATTCAGGGCCCTGCCCTTTGGACTCACTACAGCCCCCCCGAGTGTTTACCAAATGCATGGCAGTGGTCGCCTCTCATCTGAGGCGACAAGGATTCCAGGTGTTTCCGTATTTAGACGACTGGCTCCTTACAGCCCCCACCAAGCATCTTTTGCTTCTTGCCAGAGACTACACTTTTCACACATGTCAAACACTAGGCATTTCAATAAATTACGAAAAGTCTGTCTTGTCGCCTTGTCGTGTTATTACCTTCATAGGCGCAAATCTAGACAGTCAACATGTCAGCCAGACTCACACAGCAGAGAATAGCAGACATACACAGACAGGTCTCTCTCGTCTTGCAGCGCAACAAAGTCAAAGCCAGATTGATCCTAAAGGTCTTAGGGATTATGGCGGCGGCCATCCCTCTTCTACCATTAGCTCGCTTCCATATGAGAATCTTACAATGGATGCTCTTCACACAATGGTCTTTCCAACGACTTCCAATGTCCCATCCTATTCGGATAACACAATCGTGCAAGAATCATCTCTCTTGGTGGATCACATCTCCCCAGCTCCACCTAGGGTGACCTTTCGTCCCTTCCCTTCCGGTTGCTACAGTGACAACGGATGCCTCCCTGATCGGGTGGGGGGGGCATTACCAGGGCAGGACGGTCCAAGGCATGTGGCAACCTTTCGAGTGCCCCTTGCGCATAAATGTCCTAGAGATGAGAGCAGCGCTTCTAGCGTTGCAAGCCTTACAAGACTCTCTTCCCAAGGGAACTATAGCAATTCAGACAGACAATATGTCTGTAGTGTGGTACATCAACAAACAAGGCGGAACCAGATCTTACCCCCTATGTCGAGAGGCACTCAGACTGTGGCAATGGGCGATTTCTTCTCAGCGGTTTCTGTTAGCAACGCTCATTCCCGGGAAGTCCAATGTGATTGCAGACAAATTGAGCAGAGCTATTCTCATGCCTCACGAGTAGTCTCTGAAGAATTCAGTGTTGGAGAAAGTTTTTCGAAAGTGGGGCCGGCCTTGCTGCGACCTTTTCGCTACTCCCCAAAACAGCAAGTGCGACGATTTTTTCACCCTCTTTCCCCAACCAGGTCACCCCAGCAGAGACGCTCTAGTACACGATTGGCCCCGGGGACTTCTGTATGCTTTTCCTCCCTTCCCACTGATATCTCAGCTAATACAGAAAGCCATCGCTCAGAAAGCTTCCATGATCCTCATTGCCCCTTACTGGCCTCGACAGGTTTGGTTCCCATTTCTCCACCGTTACCTGTCTGTGTATGTCTGCTATTCTCTGCTCTGTGAGTCTGGCTGACATGTTGACTGTGTCTAGATTTGCGCCTATGAAGGTAATAACACGACAAGGCGACAAGACAGACTTTTCGTAATTTATTGAAATGCCTAGTGTTTGACATGTGTGAAAAGTGTAGTCTCTGGCAAGAAGCAAAAGATGCTTGCTGGGGGCTGTAAGGAGCCAGTCGTCTAAATACGGAAACACCTGGACCCAGTTCCAGACCTCTTGACCCATCAGTCGGGTCAGTTGCACCACTCCCTCCCTTCTCTGAACCTCACAGCATGGTTCCTACAATTCCAACTCTAGACAGGCTTCCTCTAATATCTCACTCAGTTCGAGATATTTTGATAGCCTCTCATAAATCTTCCACTCGGAAGATTTATCATAGTAAGTGGAAATGTTTTTCCTGTTGGGCGCAGTCAAAGAATATAGATCCTTTCACTGCTTCCATTCAATCAGTTTTAGACTTTCTAGCCTAACTTTTTCCACTCAGGTTCGTCTCAGTCTACCATCAAAGTTCAATTGGCAGCAATATCGAACTTTCATGTTGGAGTCTCAGAGTCCTCCATTATGTCTCACAAACTCTGCAAAGCCTTTTTAAACCACCTATCAGGGATCCTCCTCCTCAATGGTATCTCAACTTGGCTCTAGCATCCTTAATTCTTCCCCCCTTTGAACCTGCGGCTTCATGTTCAATTAAGTTACTATCTTGGAAAACACTCTTTTTAGTAGCTATCACTTCAGCTAGAAGAGTCTCTGAACTCCATGCTCTGTGTAGTCGACCCCCTTATCTTTTGTTTCATAAGGATAGGGTGTCCTTACGTACTAACCCGTCCTTTTTGCCTAAGGTAGCTTCACTGGCAAATTTGAATCAAACCATTGATCTTCCTGTGTTCTTCCCTAATTATTCGAACAGGTCAGAACAAAAATTTCATTGCTTAGACGTTCATCGGCAACTTAGGTACTATTTAGACAGGACCAAACAATTCAGGAAGTCTGATCAACTGTTTGTCTCTTATGCAGAAGGTAGAATGGGCCTTCCAGTTTCTAAAGTATCTCTCTCTAGATGGCTTACTTCGTTGATTACCCTTGTCCATGAGATCAGACATCAACAGTTGCCATCCAAAACCAGACCTCATTCAACTAGAGCTTTAGCCACATCTATAGCTTTCCAAGATAGGCTGCCTATTGATTCGATTTGTTCTGCAGCTACTTGGGCTTCTCCCCATACCTTCATTTCTCATTATAAGTTGGACTTGGCCTCTAGTGACCGAGCCAACTTTGGTTCCACTGTACTCAAGAGTCTGTTCCGATAGGCCACCCGGGACAAGGTGCTAGGGACGCGGTCCCATCCAGCAAGAATGAAGGCGAGATAGACAACTTAACATTTAGAAGTTATGTACCTACCATAACGTTCCATGTTAGTTGTCTTCTTGCCTTCTTTCTTGCGTCCCACCCTCCTTCCCCCTAGCCTGGACAGACCTAGAGGAGTTTGTTTTGTTCCTTTTATGGAATTTTCTTGCTGGGCTTAGCTTTCAAACAAGATCTGAGGAGTTACCGCCTAGCATTGTGGGATATAGGGGAGCCTCGAGCCGGTGGAACTAGCTCTCGAGCTTTTAGAGTGGCCGAGTTGGAGCAGAGGATCGGCTCTGAACCCATCCAGCAAGAAAGAAGGCGAGAAGAAGACAACTAACATGGAACGTTATGGTAGGTACATAACTTCTAATTAAATAAAAATAAATAAACATGTGATAGTGTTCAATCTCGCCGTTTGTTCTTACACATGGGTTCGGAGCCGATCCTCGGCTCCGTGTCGGCCGCTTGCAAGCTCTGCATCGAGAAGACAACCTAATACCCCCAATCCCCCTCTGCCTTTACCTTAGATCTAGTTTGCCGCTGCTGCGTTCGCATCACTGGGATCGAGCTCGAGCAACTTTAGATAAGAAATAACTTTTATTATTGTTATTTTTGAGGAAAAAATTATTCTGAAAGTACTATTTGGTGACATAGTGTATGTGTGTGTGGTAAGGTAGAAATACTCGGTACCGTTAAGTTTAATTAACTTGTTAGAGTTTTCGGGGCCTTCCACCCCTTACTCGATTTTGACAACCGGACTGACTTATATATCGGATTCGACATATTTACTGGATTTGTCTCTCTACTGGACTTGACCTTTTTTCTCTTACCTGTTTCTTCTTCAAGATGTCTGAGAAAATTAAATCAGGTTTTAAACGTTGCCAGTGTGGCCAAAAAATGTCAGTTACTGACATCCATAGTTCCTGTGTGTACTGCCTTGGCCCTCTCCACTTACAAGAGGACTGTTCAATTTGTCACTCTTTTAGTGGGAGGGTCATGACAGATAGGCAGGAAACTCATGGACAGGGGGTTATTAAAACCTTCCTTTCAGGAGGCTCTGGATGCTTCAGACCAGGCATCCAAATCCTCGAAGGAATCGAAGACGTCGGAGCCCAAGTCATCGGCTCCGAGCTCTTCGAGTAAAGTTAGATCACCGGTTCCACAGACTTCGGGGCCGAGTGTTCAACTGTTGTCAGTTCCCGAGCCTCGAGTCTTGGAACCGGTGATGGAGCTCCCTCGACACTATTGAGGTCGGCTCCGTCTTCGGTTCCTTCGACCCGTTCTTCTTCTAAGCTCTCCGATGTCGATGTGGATCGTGGTGCAGAAGTTATTGGAGCATTCGCCCTATCCAAACTTATTTCGGTTTCCACCCAGTTGGTGTCGAAACTTGAAGGCCTCCCATTGTCTCCATCCATTCCTCCTCCGAGACTTGTCCAGTCTTTGGAGCCGGAAGAGGTTGATCTACTGATTGTGGAGCCCTCGGGTCCAGAACCGTCCTTTTCTCGGTCTGTTCCTCTCACCTCGACTCCGGATCCGTACTGGAGTCTCGGAGCCGGCGATCTGTCCTTGGTTCCGGGGCCGAGAGTCGAACCGATGTTTCGTTCCGACTCTTCCCTCGGGGCCTCGGCGGATCGATTCGGCTCCGTCCTCGGGTCGATGCCTTCGTGCCTGTCTCGGGATTCTTCCCATTTCTTCGGAACTGGGAGATTCTTCGACTCGGGACCCGGGGGCCTTCGATCTCATGAGGAAGGTGTTGTCTACCCAGACAACCACATCGGTAGAAGCAACCTCTCCTCCCCATAAAGGGCCGTTATCCTCCTCTGCACCCACGGCTACATCCAAGCGTCGAGCACCGGTGTCTCAGCCACCCCTGGAGGGTGCCCCCTCTTCCTCGGAGGCTTTTTCGGATGCTCCCCACGAAGAAGTCCCTAGGAAAAGATTGTGTAAGAGGAGACACTTAGATTCTCCACAAGAATCTTTGACATCTGATATTGACTTAGATGAGTCAGAAGGGTCCCCTAAGTCACCTTCAGAAGATGTCTCTTTTTCTGACATATTGGAGATCCTGAAACAGAGAGGTGACTGGCAGTCCCTTCCCCCTTCTGATGATGAGTCAGTCTTGCTGAAGGCATTTGGTGCTCGCCCTTCCTCCTCCTGGGTCACTCCGCCCTTCGATGAATTAATGGAACTTATTGCTCGAAGGGCGTGGGAGGCTCCTGACACAGTGGAACCAGTCCCTAGGAAGCCTAATAAGTATATCACTGCACCCCAGGACAAGACTTACTTGACAAAAGGAGTTCCAGTGGACGCTATGGTGGTGGCAGCGGCCACGAAAAAGGAGATGTCGGAATCTTCCTCATCTGTCCATCCCCCTAATAAAGATTCTAGGACT